>NW_027635539.1:570974-795765 GCF_903797595.1 Erithacus rubecula | reverse complement strand
TTGCTGTGGAGCCAAGCTGATAATTTTGTATGGGAGATGGGGCTCCCACATCTGGATGCTATTCATAAAGATCCAGTCCTTGGAGCCCTGTGATGCGAGCAAAATGACAAAACACTTTAGAAGTGAGCAGAGAAATTGAGATGATAGGCTCAAAAACAAGACAAAAGGAATCACAACCAGGAGAGAAGGGAGCCTCGCTCAGCAGCCAGGCAAGTGCTCTTCATGTCTGTGGGATGCAATAAAAAAGCAAAGCCGCACATCACCATTCAGCCCCTGTAGGGCCTCACCTTGTTTCCTTTATTACAATGAAGAAAATGTATAACGTGGTCAGGGTTTTCAACCTGGGAGGTGTGTGAAAGCTCAATTTCTATTTTTCTTTCTCTCTGAATTCAAATGACATAGAAGTTCATGAGGTTCCCAGCGATGCTCATTATTTAGTATGCACAAATACGTTCTCAGGTGATGAGCAGGTGATGAGAAGCAGCAGGAAGGAGACACTGGGGAATTCAAATAGAGATGTGCCCACCTTGTGACTTTTGACTTGGGTGAGCCCCAATGAAGACTGGGTCCTGTGTCAAAAAGAGGTGATAGTGATCTTTTCTTCCTTTAAAATGAGGGAGTGAGTAGAAAATTCCAGCTTCTTTGATTCTCTCCGTTTGTTTGGCTTTTTTTTTGTGGGGGGGGGATTCCCCTCAAACTCTGTTGAAGATGTCTGGGTTTGCTCTGTTTTTATTTATTTATAGGCATTTCTATGGCACTCATCACCACGGTATCTGGGCAAATCTTTGCTTTCCTGTACCATGTAATTAAATCTATACAAAATGCATATGTTCTTGGTGGGGAACTTAAACTCTGCTTTTGGAAGGGATTTGTGCCTTGCAATTAAACACTGCTTTTGCAATGCTGTTACGTTTCCATGCACATGTGAGTGGGAAAATAGAGTCCTGTTAAGGCTGTATCCTCACACACCTGCTGCTGCCCTGGACTATGGGGTCATTGCAGCCCAGTAGCTCTTTTTGGATCTTTGGATTTGGCAACTTTCTGGGGTGCCTGGGGCATTCCTCACTATTCCAGACACCACTTGGGCTGAAAGGGTACTGACACACACACACTCTGACCCTAAATGGGGAAATAAAAAAAACCCCTAAAACTCTTTTGCTGTTTTTATCACATCTACATGGAAGGGTCTCCTGGAAATGTCAGCTCTTCCCTTCAGCCTAAGGTTTGCATGAGGAGAAGCAGCAAGTGCTGGGAGAGGCTGGATCTTTCTGAGGAGCCAGCAGCAGCATGACAACTGATCTCCTCCCCTCAGTGTCTGGCTTGTGCCCCATCCTCTAAAGGAATTTGACTTTAACCTTCACTTCAGTGGAGTATTTCAGGGTGAAATGTTCTTCTGGTGTCTGGTGCAACAGTTCTGGGTGTCCTGCAGCGCTGGTCTGGAGGGCTGTGAGCACAAGCTGACAATGTCTCGAGGACAGTTTTGCAGGGGAAGTTGGAGCAAAGGTCTGCCTGAGAACAGTTGGTTCTGTCTGAATCCAACAAGCCTTCTATAGCACCCAGTGAGGGAAAACTCTGCTTTCTTATAAAAACACATACAGGTCTGAGCTGGCTGTGCACTGGTGATGGCCCTGAAGATACTCCCTGGCTCAGGTGGTTGACCAGCCATTGATGCCTGGCATGGTGGGCCATGTTCACACTCAGATGAACAGGGGATAATGGTTAAAAATAAGAGTTAACTCTCAGACTGTCTGCCTCCAGCAGAGGAGTCAACTGCCCACCCAGGACTGACTGACTGCCACCGATTCACCTCTTGCAATTTTTAAGATTTCTAGTGGTCTGGGTCCCACGGCAATGACAGGATGAACACCTTAGAGGAAATTAATCTTCCCCTCTTACAGTAGTTTGTTTTGGCCATTTCAGAAAAAACAAAAAAAAAAAAAAAAAAAAAACAACCCACCAAAAAGTGACATCTGCGCTGATTTATTGCTTGAGGATCATCTTGTAGAGAGCCTTGGTTCTCAGAGGCAGAGTAATCAGCTGCCTTCTTTCCTGCACATACCTAGTTGCATCCTCAGTCATCCTTCAGTTTGTGAAAACCTTTGGCTGTGTTTGTGTTCCTCCTCCCATTCTGTTTTTGGCAGGCACACACCTAACAGAGGTTTTTTCATTACCTCTCAGGCACAACTCAGATATTTTATGTCCTGGCTGAATCAGACCCTACAGAGAAACAGTTATCCCGGTTTATCAAGGCCACATGAGCAGAGTTTGACTCGTCTGAGTCTCCAGCAACAAGTAAGGAAAGATTCTTGCCTTTTTTTCTTCGGTGGGAAAACCCATATGCTGATTTTCAGAAGTGACAAACCCCAATACTAACTTGAATGCAGAGAATAATCCAGATGCTGGGCTGTGCCTTGTTGGTTTTTTTCCCCCTACCTTTTATTTCTAGCATTTTATAGGAGGCAAACAAGGCAAGGTATTGTTGCTGGAATGTGGAAGGAGGCGTTAACACGAGGGAACCTCTCGCTGGTGCTTGGAGGCTGGATGAAAAGTCCTTTGCCAAACGTTAACAAATCAGGCAGCATTAGTACCTGTCCAGATGACAAATATTGAGGGTATACCAGAAGCACTGAGAGGGTTTTGGAGTCGGGGCAGGCTTCACCCTCGGAGTGTCCAGTCGCGGACCCAGGAGCCGGCTGGGCTGGGCGCAGCAGATGGGCTGTGGAGCCGCGATTAATTGCTTTCTAGTGCCACCGTGAGGTTTGCCGGTCCTGGGCTTTCCTGGTGAGACGAGAGCTCCCATCCAGCCCGAGCTCCTGCAGCCGCCCGGAGGGAGGGAGCTCCGATGCCCGCGCCAGAAATGTTCCGCGAACATCGGCACCTTTGCCAGGACAGCCCCTGATAAACCTGCTGTCCACCGCCGGTTTATCAGGGGCCGATTTGCTGGGGTTTTAGGCTGGCAGCATCATTAAATCGGGATCAACCAGAGTAAGTAAAGGTATGAGCAGAGCTGGCTGCATGGAGCCGCTGGTGCTGAAGGAAATTTCTGAACCGTCTCAGCACATCCTTCCAGCTTTGGAAAAGCAGGAAAGAGGCTCTGTACAGCATCTGACTGCCTAAATAAACCAGGATCTTGTCTTTTAAACTGTGTGGCTCGCTGATACGGCAGCGAGCTCATCAGTGGTGTACATCACACGCTGCAGCCCTCCATAAGCATGCACCCTGCTTGGTTTGTTTGTTTGTTTGTGTCATATTCAAACATCAGTCAGAAGATCAAATGAAATCTGCATATTCCATCTCAGCATCCAAAGCTGACCAAAACGAGTGACGGGCTTGAAGTCATGCTGGGATATCTGGTGCATCTAAGAATGCCCAATGATGTTTTGGGAGGAAGCGTGCAGTAAGTTAAAAACAGGTTAAGGCACTAGTTTGGGGCTCCAGAGGGCTGGCGTCAATTCCCAGCTCTGCTACAGACTCCCAGTGTGACCTGAGGCAAGCTATTTCCCTCCCGAAACACTTTCATAGTCATAGAAGGCAAAATTCCACTTCATGTGAGTTTTGCCTTTGATTTGGTGGAGCCAGCTCCCACCCACGCATTTCAGAGCTTAAAAATTAAATGCAGGCTTAAGCATCTTGCTGAAGTAGTGCCAGAACTTACCTGCATTTCAGCTTCCTACACCTAGAAGAGGAACAAAGATCACTTCCCTATTCCCACTCACTTTGCATGCCATGGCTGAAGTCTGTTTGTCGTAAGACTAAGTGTAATTATGGGGCCATGCTGACCTGTTCCCCTGATAAACTGCAGCTCAGGCAAGAACCAGACTTGTTGGAGGCCTTGTGTTTGTCTGGCTTTGCTTACACTCAGATATTTTCATACCTTACCAGTCTCTCTGTGCTGAGTGGGGCTTTTTCTACTCTTAACTGGGAATAAACCATTCACAGGCCATGCTGTTGGAGAAAAATCAGTGTTTCTGCCTAGGCTAGCAGTGAGGTTCCTAGTGAGGGTCTCCTGCCTCTCCATTTTTTCCCTGGAATGGCTTGCTGTGGCAGCATACAGCTAAGTTTATATAACTGGCTCCTCAGAGCACTGCCCTGAACAGGATATTCCTGTTGGCGAAGGGCTGAGTATTTGCTTAAACCAACAGTTGTAAGTCCCAGCAGCCCTTGACAGGTACAAACAAGGAACCACAGCGAGGTCTGAGGGCAGGAGGGATTACTGTGCTTAGCAAGAAATAGGCTCTGGCATTTACATGCATATCATGGATGCGCTCTACAAGGTAAACAAATATGGCATAAAAGCATATTTGGCTATTCAAATGGCCTCAATTGTTCCTATTATGATGATGTCTCCCAGCATGTATTTAGTAACACTCTAGTTGACTTTGCATGCATCAGGAAGAAAACTTTTCACTATCTGTTTCAGGATGGATTCTGTTGACATTTTCTTTTTAAAGTCTTATTTATTTATTTCCAGGGACTGTTTGAAATGAAAATAGATCCTGGCTCCTGCTGGCACGTCAGGCTGCCTGTGCCAGGGCAGAGCCTGCCATGAGCAGGGATGGATGGAAAGGCATCTGCAGTCCCTCCTTCAGCTCCTGGTCCTCCTCTTGCTGGACAGGAGATGTGCCAGTGGTGGTTTGGCTCGGCCAGACACACACCAGTGACTCCTGAGCTGCCTTCACTTTCAGCCTGAATATGCAAAGCAATAACCAAGGACAGCCTTGGTGGGATCTGGGTTATTTAAACTCAGGTACATTTGCACGGCTCCAGACTGACAGTCACAGACAGCGAGCACACCGAGGCCCTCCAGCACATTTACCAAGATACTCACCTTCCTCACATTTTACTGCAAATGTGTCAAGTAGTTTGTTTAGATCTTCTAAAGGGGGAGTTGAAAAGCCTGGGAGGGAAGAAGAAAGCCAACAGGTCAATCAGTTCAGCAGCCTTCCATGCTGGAGATGTGCATTTGAACAGCAAACATGATTTTTATACATCTGACTGATAAAATGGTGCTTAATTCTTCTCTAGTTGTGAGGGTAAATTTGTTCTGGCCATACATCAACAGCTGGTGAGCTGAATCATAACCAGCAAGATAAACACTTGTGGCAAAGTAACCTTTGGCCCCACATTCGAGTGGATAAAGAGAATCTAATCAGTCATTTTATTTTAGCCTTGTTTCATCTACAAAACTTCTGGGATCTGGCACAAAATTTCCCTTTCCCTGCACCAGCTGTTTAATGTGGTTTGAGGGTTATCTTCATGGGGAGTCAGACAGGTAGGTGGTGTGTGAGGGCTCAGAAAACTCAGAGTTTGCTGACTGTGGGGTGACAGAGATGCCAGGTCAGGCTCCTGCTCCTGCCATTCCCTGCCAGCTCTGACAGGGGAGGAGAAACAGCAAAGAGCCTTCCCTGCTCCACAGATCACTGCTGAACTGCCTTACAGAGGGGCACAGCCTGGAATTCCATCACCTGCTGCTTCCCCCACGGATGAAAACATCTTGTATGTGATCATGCCAGCAAAGCCTGGCAGCTCACAGGCACCCCACAACTAGCAGATGTCAGAGCCATGTGAACTGAAAACTTGGACAATGCTTGGTGACCAACTCTTGTTTCAGCTCCAGTGTTCTCTGAGGAGCATAGATAAGATTTCAGCCCTGGTTTGCAGGAATTGGGGATGTGATGATACCCTGCATTTTGAGAGTAGACCAGAGGTCTTGCAGCCCCTGGATGAATTAATTAATTAATCATCCTTATCCATGACCAGGAGTGCTCCTGAGAACCCAGACTGTCCATTTGGGTTAAAGCAGTGCCACTACTACAGCAGAACAAAAAAAAAGAAAATTGGGACCTGACACTGGTCCTCTCCTGCTGCTTCTCCACAGGCCTGGAAGTGTGTTCAGGGAAAATATTTATATTATTGATATATATTTATATTTATATTTATATTTATATTTATATTTATATTTATATTTATATTTATATTTATATTTATATTTTACTTATAGTTTGTATTTACACTTTTTTTTTGTTTTGTTTTTAATTTTTATTTTTATTTTTATGTTTAGAATTAATTGTTGATCAGGGTGAGAGAGGAAAAGAAGAAAGGTATGGGGGAAGGAGTCTGTCAGTGTCCCAGAAGCCCTCTCATGTCACTGCAGCCAACAGCCCAGCTTTAAAACATGCACCAAGCTGGCATTTTTGGAAACACAGCCCTGGCTGTTTCTGTGGCAAGAGCTGTGCATGGTCACTGGGACCTCAATTTTTGTCTAGGCTTAAAGGCATGGCCATCATATAAATAACCACCAAACATTTCAAAGCCTTTTAAAACATTTCGTTTAATTTAACATTTTAATGCTAGGAATGGGCCTGGGTTTAGGTGTGGTGGTTTCACATATTTTTGGAACCTGTTTATCTGTCTTTTATTAAGACTTTAAGAAGGCAGCTCAGAGTACCTCAGTGACTCCAGTGATGCTGTAATTTCTGCTTTGTTTTCTGCATGTGATTAAATTAAATTTGTGTCTCCATCTCAAGCTGCTTCCTGGAGAGACACTCAGAGGCCAGCATCACAAGGCTTTGTTTGTTTATGATTGCCTTCAGATCGATGGCTAAGCTGGTGAGCAAAGACCTGAAAATTTGTTTTGTACCTGGCATTGTCTTAGACTTACCCTAACAACCTACTTCCAGCTAAATTTCATGTTTTGCCTTCTTTTAATAAAGACAAGTGAACAATTGCTAATAAAGAATGTCTTTGCAATGTTTGCTGTCCTTTCACAGACTGACCTCTTTCAGTGGAGAAAAATTAGGAGTGGAAACATTACCCCAGCCAGAAAACTCTCAGCTCACATCTCATTGCAAGGACAGGGTTTTCCCAAGTGTCTCTGGCCACTTTTGTCCCATCTGCAGCAACCTGAAGCATTTTAGCATTGAGATCTTGGTGTTTTCACCCTGCTCTGCTGCTTCTTCCAAAACAAAAGGTAAGTGACCTCAGTATAGCTTTATTTGACATCTCAGCATCCACAGAACTGCGTGATGGAAGGGATGGTGCTGTCACACCACATCTCTGACCAGCTGCTGGTAATGTTCAGGCTTGCTCCTGAAGCATCAGGAGTGATTCCATGCATGTTGCTGCACAACACAGGGAAAGGTTAAAAAAAATCTGTGCACCTGAAGAACTAGGGTCTGGAGAAGTCTCCCTCTACTAAGCAATTTTTCTGCAAATATTAGCATAAAACAACAAGTATACAGTCCCCAGCCACAGAGGCTCCTGCCCTGTGTGTGAGTATGGTCCCAGACACAAACCACCACAGAGGAATTTAAGAGTTTCAGCTCTCCCGTGCCTGTGCCTCACTATTTTACAGGAAGTTATCCCAGATCTTGGATGTGGTCCTTCCTGCCATATACACCACAGACTGGTTTCCATTATATAGGTAATGGCCTTCAAGGGTTTTGTTTTTCAACAAAATACTGAACACAGGCTATCACCAACCCACAGAAACTTTTCCTCCTGTCTGAGGAGGGATATGCACAAAACTTAGATGCTCAGAAGCCAAGTCAATGTGCTGCTCTGCTATGAACTTGGACCTTTGATTCCCTAATTCCTTTGATTTCTTGCTTGCCTAAATGTTTGCTAGTACAGTGTTCTTCTTTTTGTTTTTCCTTTTTTTTTTTTTTTTTTTTTTTTTTAAAGCAATTCACATCCATTATGCTAAATTGACAAGGCAGTGTGCAGAACTCCTAACTGCAGGTTTGTGCCTCTGAGCTGGTGGGATAATGCAGGATCCAGCAGAGATTATTCTGAACAAGACCTGTCATTTACAACTGCTGAATGAAGCAGAATGCATTTCCTATTCCCTCCACAAAACACAGCGTTTTGCTCCCTACATGCATCACCATAATGAGAATTAGTGCAGGTAGTCTAAACACATTTGTACTGCATATTTATTTTTCAGTTTCCTCTCCCTAGGACATGGGCAGGCCCAAGCAGAATGATCTTCTCTTCTGCACCACTCCTTGGAGCAACAGCGAGTGTTCTGTGCATCTTTGTGTCTCTCCCTCACTTTGCTCCAAAAAGTGACAATCCAGTGAAAACCCTGGGAGAAGGAGCCCTCAGCACTGCACAGTGGAGATCCTTCTCCACTGGCATGAACAGGACATTTTTCCAGCTCTACCAGCACAGCACAGAGTGGCTTCTGCCAGGGCTGTTTGTTTTTTTCTGTTGCTTATTTCCTGTCCTCTGTGGTTTTCTTTCCTCCCACCTGCTCTTCTCTTCCTGGTCTCTCCAGCAAGAAGGCATTTAAACTGTATCATTTGGAGCTGTAAGCTTGGAGAAGGGAACACTACCACCTTCAGAGGGCTGGTGGAAGAGCAGCTGGAAGAGCACATGGGCTGTGTCCAAGCCTGACTCCAAGAACTGCAATCGAAACACATTTGCTGCTTATTCTCCTGCTCCTGGGGGAATTTATCTGCTCCCCATGCCAACTACAGCACATCTCTCCTGATCTCTATTTTCAAATGTACTACCAGATACAATCGGGATTTTTAAAAAATATCCTGTTGGCTTGTAGTTGTTTGGGTTTGTTTTGTTTTTTTAAAAACATTTTCTGATGTGTAAATGCACAAATTCAGTTTGAGAGCCTGGGTTTTCCACAGAATATTAGAACCAGCCATGGAAAAAATGTAAGATAAAGTAATCCAGCCACAGTCTTATGAAAATCAGATTACTCTTCGCAGAACTTGGTTTCCAAGGTGAAATTTCGTGTGCAGTCCAGCCACTTGTTTGCTCTTTCCTGCACAGCAGTTCCTTTGCACCAGGAGGTGCTGGTCCATCACATTTCCTCTGAGCAGGGCACTGACTTGGTTAAGTGTTGTTTTACATGGTTTTCATTAGAGCTGAAGCTGTAGAGAGAGAGGATTGCAGATCATGTTGCACCCCTTCAGATGCTGGCAGCCCTGGGCTGTGCAGCTGGGGTAATCCCATTTTGGTCCAGACATCATAGAAGCTTCTCACAGGCTATCAACCCTTCTCATCACTGTCAAACAAAAATGATGTTCGAATCAGACCTCCTTGCAGCACTTTTAGCTAAAGGCAAGGCCGTGGGGAGTTGTGATTCTGGCACAGAATGAGATTTCCTTGTCCCCTCACAGGGGGCTGCCCCAGAGCTCAGGAATGCCTGAAGGAGAGGTACCACTAAAATCTCCTTGTGCCCTGAGGTTTCTGAGAAACCTTAGACTCAACTACTGCCTGTCACAATTACACTGGATTAATGAGGAGAAAGCATCCAAATTTGTTTTTCTCTTGCTGGCTCAGCTAGAACACAGGCTCAGTGGCAAGAGGGCTGCTAAGCCTGCTCTGAAAGCAACCAGAAATGTGGGCAGACCACCTCAGCCCCTGCTTGGGGAGCCTCTCCCTGGCTTGAAGGCAAAGTGAGGCTCATCACCAGAGTGTGATAACCTGTGGATGGGCTTCCAGCAGCTGCAAAAAATGGTCAGCACACAGCTGGCCTCAGAGCAGCAGCCTAGCTGGAAATGTGGCTGTTGTGGATGCTGTTTCAAGAACATGGTCCTGCCAGCCAAGAAGGGATGAGCTTTCTTATGCAAGCACCATCCAGTGATCCGATAGCACTTCTAGAAAAGAGCTGTCAGGCTAATGCACAGTGTGCCCTGGAGCAAACTGCTCCATGCCTGCTGCAGCAGGGATTTCTGTAGGAGAAACCACAGGAGGTCTGTTAATCATGGAGAAGCAGTGTCAGCCTGGCTCCAGGGGAACAGTCCCAGTGTGATGTCAGCACCCCAGAGCCCATTCCAAGAGAGGTGGCCTGTTTTGGATGCTGCTGTGTGTCATTTGGACACATCTGATCCAGGCAGGCTTGCCAAGACCCTGGTGAGATTTGCAAATGCATTTGGCAAAAAGTGTGCCAGGAGGAGCTGCTGAGCCTAAATGCCATGGAAGTTTCAGCTCTTCTTGGAAATCCTTCTCTGGACTGTGAAACAGCCCCCGAGACAGAGGGCAGTGGGTGGCAGAGGTCAACAGATCTTACATTTGATTCTTGAGAGGTGCTTCAGGAAGATCAAGCAAACAAAATTCCTGAATCCAATACCATCTGAATCAACAGCTTTTATGTGTCGGTGCAAGAAATAAGTCACCATCAACCTAGAGGTAATTTTAGGTGCAGAAAGATGGCTTTAGCTTTTCAGCTCCTGGACAAGACAGCCTGTTATTTCTCATTACAGTCATGACTAACTGATGACTAGACATCCAGGAGAGAGACATCTAAGAATGCATTGCGTCCCAGCTTTTCTTAGAAAGGCAAGAAACAGCTGTTCAGCAGTGACTCACTCTGGTCATTTCTCCCTTAAGGGTCAGCTGGTTGTTCTTATCACTTTGCTTCAAATGCTGAGGAGATTTACACTTTCTAAGAATTAAAAAAATGTCATTACGGGCTCCTGTTGCCAGCAGAAGTCTCTGCTTTTATGCAATTTTTTTTTGTTTATACCAGCCAGACAAACCCCAAGCACCAAAATTCCTGCCCCTCTTTATCTAAACAACCAAAACACTTTATGGTCCTCCCTTGGAAATGTGCAAGCCACTTCAGAGCTGAAAGTTCTCTCGTTTGATTTTTTACAGCCAAATCAAAACCAAAAGTTGTCAGTGTGTGAGCCCTGCTTAGAATATTTGCTTTTGAATGTCCACATTTGCCAGGAGGTTTGCGTCTCACCTTATGTGAGCTTGGAAGGCTTTTAGAAGGAGCTAAAACCTTTGGGTTCCAGGTTTGACCCTGAAGGTTCTGCATCCTGGAATTTGATACAGCCAAGGTCCACCTTCAGCTGTGAAAATGAGTACCTCCCAAATGGCTCCTTTTCACTCAGTAAAAAAAAAAAAAAAAAAAAGGAGTATGTTTTAGCATGTTGTTTAGCATATGGGGAAGGCACAACAGAACAAAACAGACCCCACTGTTTCATCAGAGGTACCTGAAATCTGTATGTGGGATCTATGAACAAAAAAAAAGAACAAAGCTGAGTGTTTCATAGCAAAATATAGCATCAGCCATGTGAGCTCGAGCTGGTGGTTCTGCCCTCATGGAAGGGCTGGCAGATGGGTGTTAAACCAGCAGGAGTAGCAGAGCTGATGTGCTGTGAGGCTCAGCAATGTGCAGTGTGTGAATACTGATAAAAACACAAATAACAATCTAGAGTGAGCACAGAGCCCTCTGGCCTGCTGTTCTTTGTCACCATCCTGTCATTATTCATATGCTGGTGAAATCCTCACATATATCAATCCCCAATCAAATGTGGAAATGCATCAAAATGATGCTCCCTGCTTTTAGTCTTCATAGTAGTGCCACGCCACATTTTGCTCCTGATCTCTCATCTAAAATTTGTGTGGAAAGGGAGAAGGAGCTGTTTCTTATTTGCTTTTTTAAACAATCATTTCTATTTATTTAGGATCAACTCGTGAGTTTCCAAGGCTTGGAGCACCCACCCCTTCAGGTTGTGGGCTGCAATGGGAGCTTAGAGCAAGTTCTGCACCAGGGTCACCCCCTCCATCCTCCCTGGACGTCAGGACTGTGCTGCCACAAGCCCTGAGGAAGGATGCTCAGCCAGCAGGGCTGATTAATTTCCTACTCCTCTTCTGGTCCAGCAGAGATTCAGCACAGGGCCTGTATCTTGTTTTTCTTCAAACTCAACTCTCCCAGGGCATTTGGAAAGCAGTTGTGGCTTAAACAAAAGGATTCTTTTGAAAAAAAATCTCTAAATAGCTTATATAAAGCCATCAGCCCTTGCCCTGGCCAGAATTTACACAGAGGTGGTGCCTAAATCTTCTCTGGGATGCAGGGATGAGCATGTTTATGACACTCCACTACAGAAGAGCAAAATGGCCCAAGCTAGTTTTTCCAAGCCCACTGGGAGATGTTGAGTGCCTGTTTGTGGGAGGACCATTGGAAGACACAATTTCACACAGATTTGCATGACCTCCTACAGAAAATGGACCCATCCAATGACTGGAAATGGTGGGAGATCTTCAAGAGGAAACAGCCACCAGAATGCTTGGTGGGGATGAGACAGGAAATTAGTAAAAGGCAGCAGGGCATGGGCCAACATAAAGACAACACCAGACAAGCTTTCTTAGGAGAAGTCCTGACTGGCTTTTGCAGTGCAGGACACAAAGTTGGAGAGACACTCTCATGGACAGCACTTTCCTAGAATATCAGACAGAAGCCAGCTCATTCTCCAAGGGACCAGCACAAGCTCTGTGTTGCTGATGGAATCATAGCAGAGCCACAACAGCTCAGGACTGGCACACAACGTGGCAGCCAGGGCCACACAAGTCCAAGGAAAGCCAAGCTTTACTCCATGCTGCACAATGGCCATTAAAAGGGACAGCAGCAAACCACTTCAGGGTTCTTGCTGCTAGTTTGCAAATGACAGCATTTTATGTTACATTTTTGGCAATATGGGGGAAAAAAGATGAAGGATGTTGCTTAAGGGTGACATTCTCACTTGACACTCAAGGATGCCACAGAAAAGTTCCAGCATTCCTGTGTTTTGAAACAAATCCACTGAATCCAGTTCTATAGCCAAGGTGCCAAGACAGAGAAAAGTACTAATTAATTGCATTGCAAGGCAGTGATTGGGAAAAAAAAAACAACCCAGCACACAAGAATAAATCAGCCCAAAAGCGCATGTCATTCCCCATGTGCTTTCTTCTGCTGTGACCAACACCATCTGCTTCAAAAAAAAGCATATGCTGCTATATTGAGATGTCTCTGAAACCCAAATTTGCTAATTTAGAGTCTTTGGGCATCTGCACTGGAACACAATGCAAAAAGAATCAATTTTAAAAAGAAGTGTGTGCTACAGTGTCTAACACCTAGCAGAGCTTAGGAGGAGCTAACAGGAGCTGAAAGGTGGGAGTTGACACTCTCAAACAGGGACTGAGGGCTGCTTTTAAAGGGATGGTCAGTGACCCTGCCACCAACAGCAGAGGAGAGCACAGGGTCACCACCCCTGGACACGGCACCAAGAAGGAGCCAGAGCACATTTTAAAACTGGTTATTGATCCCAGCACAGCAGCATCTGCTCAACAGCTGGCAATGGAGACCAGGGCCAGAAGATCTGTTGGTCCTCAATTCTAAATTCGGTGGAAAGATGATCTGTAGTCAAAGCACATCCTCCCTCTTGCCTTATTTTTAAAGTTTGCCATTCAACTGGACCTCCACTCTGTGCAATGTGTATTTTGTTATTGCTGTACTCCAGGAGAGGGAGGCTGTCATGCCTTCAGAGTGTCACACAACCCTGGCTGGAGCTGGACACTGTCCCTTTAAGGAAGGTTTGGGGGAGCTCTGCTCTCAGGATTGCTCCCTTCCATTCCCACTCATTCTCATCACAGACATTTTTGAGTTTCTTTCCCTTTTGTGCCAAGTGTGAAGAATGCTGGAAGGTTCAGAGGGTCTCCATGTCGGCCCAAGGTGATTCCCATGCCTGCCCCAGAGTTTCAGAGGCTCCATGAGCAGCTCAGGCTGGCACACCAGGGGAACCTGGAAGGTCCCAACATGTTGATGGTGCTGTCACCTCACTCATGAAGCAGACTGAGAATTGTTCTCTAATTTTGTGCCCCATCACTGCCTTTGATGACACTGCTCAGCAGAGCACCAGAGTCATGCAGAGGGGAAAAGGACTCTGAAATCATCCAGCCCACAAACTGTGACTGTCACCACCTTGTCAGAGCACTGAGTGCCACCTCCAGACAGTCCTTGGGCACCTCCAGGGACAGGGACTCTACCACCTCCCTGGGGCAGTCCCTTTCAGTGTTTAACAATCGTTTCCATGAAGAAATTCCTGCTGATGTCCAACCTAAACCTCCCCTAGCCCAGCCTGAGGCAGTTCCCTCTCCTCCTGTTGCTGTTCCTTGGGAGCAGAGCCTGACCTCCTGGCTGTCCCCTCCTGTCAGGGAGTTGTGCAGAGCCACACGGGCCCCCTGAACCTTTTCTCCAGGTTCTGTACACTCCCCACACCCTCCACCATCAGATGCCCCCCTGAGCATGCATTCTTCAAATGACCTGAATATATGAAGCTTATCTGAAGCAGAATTTTTTGTTGGCATTATAAAAACAGAATTATTTCACCATTCTTTCTCTGGGAGGATTTTTGCCTGTCACACATGCACAAAGGAATGGGATTCATGTCCCTCACAGCAGGGGCACAGCTGCCACCAGCACCCAGCTCCTGGATTATGGTCCCAGCTGTTACAACCACTTCATTTTTATTTATCACTGTCTCACACAGGATATCAGTCCTTTGGATGAGGAGAGCACTTGCAACGTTTGGGATTTCATCAAGGACACCAAGAAAGGCAACATTTCAGTTATCATTTATCACACATTCCACAACCAGGAGAAAACATCAGTTACAGGGTACTCAAGATGACATGGGTGTGGAAGGACAGGATTTCTGAGAGCAGGTAGAAATATAAGGCTGAGAAATGCTCTGTTACAGCAAAAATATGTAGAATAATGCTGGTTTTAGTGTATTTATTACAGCAAGACCCTCCTTGGGGATTACCAGACACTTTACCAGCAAAAAGCCATAAGAGTGCCAGAACCCAGGTCTCTTCTTCAGTTTTATCTTTGGGATATACCAAGAAGAGAAAAAAAAAATAAAAGCTGATTTGTATTTTTATAGCTTTGGCCAAATTCTTGCTTTCTGTGAAGAAGATATGGGATCAAATGTTTCTGCTTAAAAGAAATCCTCTAACCACACATGTGCTCAGTGAAACTTGAGAACAGGAATTCACTGAAGGGAGCAGGACCTGGAGAAGTTTGACCCATGCCATACAGTGTCTCATGCTCCTCCCAGTGCAGATCATGCTCCAGTGTGACAGCACGAGTATCTACATCTGTTGTTGCAATAAAAACTGATTCTCAAAACAAATTTTAAAAAGGGGCCACTGGTGTACCACCAAAACTTAAACTCACAAAAACCACAAATACTCCTGTATGAGTCCCTCAGTGGCCCCTCAGGAAAAAAACAACAACAACAACAACAAAAAAAACATCAAAACCCCCACACTACAACAACTACAACAAACAAACAAAACTAATTAAAAACAATTAAATCTAAAAATATATACTTCCTTCTGCTAACCCATAAAACACCCCATTCAAAAAATTAACAAATAAAAACTTTTACAAAATCTAAAACCTATGAACACAATAATGACCCCAGTGAATGCACAACAACTCAAAATTCCTAATTCAGCAATGATCCCTAAAAGCTGAAAATTGTTAATCATTGACTTTAAAGATTGGGTTTTTACAATTACAGTACACCCTAATAATATACCTAATTTTACTTTTTTGTGAATGTCCTCATCTGATTTTATAGGAGAAGATGTAAAGTTCCCACAGACATCCCTTTATCCTTTTGGGCTGCTGCTTTATTTAGAATCTCCTCACCACTGAGGGTGTTAAAGCCCCCACCAGCCTTGGTGTGTAGATCACACCAGGTGTGTGGGCTGAGCTTACCTGAATGATTCCTTCCCTACCTCCTGCTCCCTTTTGCTGTGATGGTGCCTTAGGATTTTAGCTTTTATATTTTTTCATATATTTGTAAACCTGCAATTTTTTAGTGTATAATTCTAAATTTCATATAGAGTGCTGGATGCTGGCTTCCCATTTGGTCAGACATAACAATTCCTCTCCAGGCCTGGGAATCAAGGATGTCTCACTGTCTCAGGCCTGCAGAGATGGAAACAAAAGAGAGTTAGAGGGAACAAACTTGGGGTAAATGACTTCATTACCTGAAGCTGTAATTGGAGGAATAACCCCATGCAAATGGGCCAAACTTATAAAAGTGTGAAAACCCATGATCATTTTGGGTGTAGCCCTTTGAGGAGGCTTCATCTGCCAAAAATATACCTCAATGCCCTTCAATAAATAAAGCATTTTATATTTATAATATTTCTATTTCTATTTATTTTTTAATTTTTATTTATATTTATTCATTTTATTCCTTTAGTTTTGTTTGGCCTTTGCTTTAGGTAGCCCCAATAAGCTACCTAAATCAGGCATCAAAATAAGGCATCAGCGACACCACCCCCTTATTCACACTCCTTCACCCCTAGGGTTGAGCAAACAGAAGCTGACTCACAGCAGGAGTATTGATTCACTCTCCAGTGGTTAAGGGACTGTTTCACCAGCCCTTCCACCCATGCAGAGTTCACACTGTTTGCTGCTGGGTCATCTGTAGGTAGCAAATGGATTCAGGAGTTATCCAGCAGCGAGCCCTCAAGGACAAAGAGAGAGGGGCTGCCTGGTCCCTGATTTCTTTTGGAAACCATTATCAAAGCATCTTTGCACCTAAATCAGTGCTTTGGTTTTCCAAACAGCTGAGATCCTGGGAGAATCTGGCCCAAGGTACTGCCAGGTGCAGATGGGCAGATCTCTGCAAGCAGCCACAAAGAAGTTACTGGAAGTTCTTGGGTATCACCACCTTACTTTGGCCCTAATTACATGTTTTACATCACCTGCTCCTTGATGAAGGGTCATTATGAGTTAAAGGAAGCCTGCAAATGTGCTCATTTACATTGTGCTGACATCTTTCTCTGTAGTTTGGCTACTTGATGTGTGTCATATGCAGATATCTCACAAGGCTGCAAAAGAGGTTCACTAGGCATTAGCAATTCATCGCATTTCAGCTTTTTTTTTTTTTTTTTCTTCCCCTACAGTGGAGCTGGCAAGAGTAAATTACAGTTGGAGGAAACTGGTAAACAAAGCAGTACAAAAAGCAGCACAAGGTATGCAGCAGAGTCTGCTTGGTGAATTCCAGATGTGGCAACACTGACAGAATTAAGCAGGGTTTAGCACCTCCTGTGACCCTGCACACACACACAGAGGCAGCCAGACATGCTGAGGAATGTTCCCAAGAGTCTGCCACTGGTAATCCTACACAGCCCAGAGGCACAATTTGGGGCTGCCAAGGCCCTTCTGACACAGGGACAGTGCTGGCATGAGTGACTGCCAGCCTAGGAAGGCGGATGAACACTGGGCTGTCCTCCCCCAGTCATCTGCAGCAGAAGGGAAGTGGCTGGTGTGGGGATATTTGTGCTTGAAAGGAGTTACAAATATGGTCTAATTCTGTAAGAATCTGCAAAACTCCTTCCTGGAATGCTTCAGGGCAATGCCTACTTCAGGGAGCAAAGCAGAAGTGGTGCCTGGGACATGGGCAGGGCCTAAACTGATAAAATTAAAACAGCCAGCACACCTTACGAAACAAACATTTTATTTCAATAAGGCTGATGCTCTGGCTCTTGATACACTCGAGTTTTCCGAGGTGTTTTAACCCCACAGCCTGTTGTAAAACCTTGTATTATGTAATTCTGGCAGCAGGGGGGAAGATGTGAGGTGGATAAACACTCTCCCCTGGAGGTGGCAGGTCTTCCAGGTTCTGCTGTTGCTGATGAGGTCATGAGAAACGTGTGGGTCTGCTTTGCCAACACCCCCAGACGGGATCCTTGCTGCAATGGTGTTTTGTTTGACTGCCCACTATCTGGGCAGGGACATCAGAACTCCACAGGCAATCTCAGGGCATGACTTACAGGCTGTGGGGGCAGGAAAATCTGAGGAGGATGGGTCATCCTCAGGGGGTGAGCGAAAGAAACTGGTTAATGGTCACAAGATGACAAAAACTTGTCTTTGTGAAGCTGAAAAATGGGCGCAATCCCTGGGCAGAGAGTGGGATGCTGCCTGGTGCCTCCTTACAGCTAATCCACACTCTAAGGAGCTCAGAAGACAAAGAAAGATGAGCAAAGAGGGCTTGTGAATTACAGGACAGCTGTGGGGAAAGGGTGCAGAGGGAGAACAGGAACCTCTGTGGCTGAGACAGCTCAGCCCAGACACCAGCACACAAAAGAGACAACAGATGCCATAAGACAGCTCATGCCTGCCAACAGGAACAGCTGCAGGCAAAAACTGGGCAATGTGTATGATTTGCATGTTGTCATCTAAAGATACCAACCTGTTTTACCCCAGAACTCTGAATAAACAACACAAATTTCTCTTCTTTCTGCTTATGCTTTCCAATTCTTTAACAAGCATTTAGGGCTCAAGTTGAGATAAGCACAGACAAAATTAACACTAGCCAGGACTTGGTGGTGAGAAGAGATATGCTGTCATTATACTTTAAGAAGTCAAAAAACTCCACAGACTGCTTAGACATATGAAGAAGCAGAAATCACCTCCCTACAGCAGCTCAGGTTGGCATGGACACAGTAAATGGGGTGTTTGACTCCTGCAATAAATTACATGGATGGCAGCAAGGATCCCATGTCTAAATATCAGAAATCAAGTACCTGGGTCTTCATATGTGGTATGTCCCATAATTTATCTCCTTGAGAAGGGTAATACCTTTAGTCAGCTTGAAATTCTTGGCAGGAAAGCAGAAAGTCTGTTATTGCAATGCTGATCAGTTTCTCCAGTTTCCAGTTCTGTATGTTGCAGGATTGGTGGGGATTCTGAACAGCCCAGAAGCCTTAATCCTGCATTTTCAAAAGTGATACGTGATTTTCAGGAAGCTACACACATGTAACCTTAAGATTTTCCAGAACTGTGTGCCTGGTACCTCCTGCTAAAGTCTACCCAAGCAATTTTCTAAATTTCTGCTCTGTAGTGAGGGTATGGTCCACTAAAGTATTACTAACAGACTCCACCCTGTCATGCAAAATGCTGTCTGCTTTCAATTCATGTGTTCTAAACTGTAGCCCCAGCTACAAATTGAAAATTAATGCATTTATGATGTCTTTTTCCAGAAAAAAAAAAAAAAACAACCCAAAAAAAAAAAACCCAAACCAAATCAAACCAAACCAAACAAAAAAAAAGGAAAAAAAACCAAACCAAACCAAACCCAAAAAGCAAAAACGAAAAACAAACAAAAAACAACTAAAAAAAAAACCAAACCCAACAACAAAACAAAACAAAAAAACAATAAAAACAAACAAACAAACAAAAACAAAAACAGAAAAAGCTTTCAGACTTTTGTAGGAGGCTCAATTTTCCCAAAAACCTCTCTCCAGCAAACAGGTCACAGAAGTTTGGGTGTCTGTGGTCAGAGTAATTTCACAGTGCCATAAAGTGCCCTGTGCTGCACAGGAAGTGCACAGGGAAAAAAAAAAGTCTCAGACTGCCTGGAAATATTTCACTGTCTCAACTCTGGACACACCTCACAGATTTAGTTTTTTATTCAGCACCACCTGGCTTTGTAATTATTTAATGGCCATTGGGCAGTAAGCACAGGACTGTTCATTCTTCTGAAGATTATATCTCACCCACACAACAAAATTAAAATACCACAGCTTTCCACTTAAAAGGATTTCACCCTAGGCTCAGAAACACAACATCATATCAATCCTTGCTCTAGAAAAGCGAAGGGCTTACCCCAAAATACACAGGAAATGAGTGGTGAAGGTAAGCTCTGATATCATCCAACTTCTGCACCTGAAGTATGTGGGAATCATGGATTGGTGTGGGTTGGAAGAGACTAAAGATGATCCCATCCCACTCCCTCCCATGGGCAGGGACACCTTCCACTATCCCAGGCTTCTCCAAGCCCCATCCAGCCTGGTCCTGGACATTTCCAACAATGGGGCAACCACAACTTCTTTGGGCAACTGTGCCAGGGCCTTGCCACTCTCACAGGGAAGAATTATCTCCTTATATCTGATCTAAAAAAATCCCTCTCCACTACTCTTGGAGTCTGTTTAGGTGCTAGAAGAGGCTCTGAGGTCTCCTTGGTGCCCTCTTTTCTCCCTCACCTCTCAGCCTGTGTCTACAGCAGAGCTGCTCCAGCCTGGAGCATCTGTGTGGTGCTGCACAAGTCACAGGAGAGAGCCAAGGCCATGTTCATGGGCATATTTTGCTCCCTCTGCCTCCAAGCTCTCACAGGGAAAAATTTAAAAAAGAACCTTTCTGGATCAAAATAATTTTCTGCTCTTGACTTTTGTCCTGAAAAGAATGGGTTATCTAGCATTAAGATCTCACTGTCCTTTGCTGCTCCCCTGTCCATCAAAGTCAACAAGCTAGGAGCACATGGAAAGGAGATCACACCACAGCTGCTTGCCACAGGCCATTAAACATCATTTTGGTCCAGCTCTGTATAACAACCTTATTGTCCCCATCTTGGAGGGCTGTTAGAGCAGTAAATCTGCCAGCTTGCAGAACCTGTGAGTGTCTGACTGGCAGCTCCCAAGTGTTTCCTTTGGGAAGGCTCAAAACTTTTTTTCTTGTGTCAGTGCCATTTCAGTATAATTTGACAAAGGGCATAATACCTTTCTGCAGATGGCTTTGTTAGGGCTCAGCAATAACTAATTGTCTACCATCAACTGGAAAACATCTCCAAAATGTCAATGTTCCTATTTATACAGTGTTTGCTCAAAATGTCCTCAGCTTTATGAGCCACAAACTTTCTTTGAAAAATGTTTTATTTTGTTTAAATTTCAGTCTCTTCCATAATACATAAGTTTGTGGAGCCAAGCCTGGTCACTGCCATATTGCAGAGATTGTTTCAAAGATCTTTTCCTACCTGTCAGCCAAGGTGGTAAGGATATAATTTTTGAGCCTTTCAAGCAATCATTCAGCAACACTTTAATACAAAGGATATCATTAAATGACCATTCCATACATGCCCACCCCAGGGAATACCAGTCCTGCTCTGCAATCTGAGTGACTCAGTCACTCTACCAAGTACCATGAATGTGCACCTAAGTAACTTGGGAAAAAAAATTGTCACAGGGACACATTTTCTATTGAAATAATTATGTTTTTTATAAGATGTGCAGTCAAAATCTTTGAACTTTTGTTCTGCTGCTTCTTGCACTGTCACCAACATGCTTCAGTCTGCCCTTCATGTGGTTGTGACAGGGAAGCATTTATGTGTTTATTACTGTTAGACTTTCAACATTCAAAGACTTCAAAGATTCCAGGTGAACTGCTGAGTTCTGACATCTTGGGCCAGGTCTTAATGAAAGACTCTGTTTTCTGGAGGCACAAATTATTGCTGGCACAACTAATTGCTGTAGTGTGCATATCTGAACACCTCAGAGCAGCCAGAAAAGCAGACAGTTTTCTGGTTGAAATTGATCTGTGTTGTGTCAACAAGGCAGTAGTTTGCAGATGTGTTGTGGGTTGGTTTGTTCTGGGTGTATTTTGCCTCTGTCACATCCGTGTATCAAAGGAACAAGTCCCTGGGTTGCTCTTTGCCTCTGAAACCTTAAGTCAGATTCACCCAATGGCCACCCCAGGATGTTTTGGGCCTTGGCAATATTACTCTGTTTAGATCTCCTTAGCTCGTGGACCCTTAAATAATGAAAAATGGTAATGAAGGAAAGGCAGGGAAGCCTTTGAAGCTGAAATCAGCCCACAGCCACTGTCAGGTGCTTTAGGAGAAAGGCTTTTCTAGGTAGGATCCTTCTGTGGTGGCATTCTGCCTGTAGAGCCACTGTGTGGTAAAGCCCAAGGCTGGGAGGTGTGCAGCTTTTACAAGAGGGAACGTTCAGAGGCAGACGTGGAGTTGATGCTTCTCCAGCCCCTTCTGCAGCAAAAAATCTCCCCTGTAACCTTTCCTGACCTGTTGGATGCTGGGTCTTCTCAGGACACTTCTGGGCTTAAAGGAACAGGAACAAAGTGGTGGTTTCTGAGGCTTCTAAATACCCTTGAAAAACCATGGCAGACACTGATCCACATCTTGGAAATCTGTCCTTTCATCTTTGCTGCTTAGCCTTGGTTGAAGATGGGGACATGCAGAACACTATTATTCCCCAAAGGAGAATAAGAGTGCCAGAACAAGACAGAGCAATCTACTGCTGACTGAAGTGCTCAGAGATGATGAGGATAAAGACCAGCACAAGAAGAACAAAAGGTACCTTGACCAACCTATTTCTGAGAAGGAAAGATGAAAGACTTGCTCCAGCTGCCATTAAAGTGAGAGGAAAAATTCTCATTAGCCTAAATGGGAATCAGATGAAGGAAGGACTTATTTGCTGTGTGCCTCTGTGAGGAAGAAGGCATGGATGCTAACCTGCAGGAAGGCCTGGGAAGCGTCAGAACCAGACAGAAAGAGCAGCCCACTGCAGATGGAAGGGGCAAGAAGAGGATTTCTAATCTAGTTTAGAAAGCAAAGCGCTCCCCCCTCGCCAGCACTGCACACAAAGCCACACACAAAACTTCAATGGGAAGCAGTGGAAGCAGCTCCCCTCTCACAACAGCCTCGCTGGAATCTGGTGCTTTTGGCATCCAGGACTAATTGGGCTGAATCAGCCAAGCTGTAATGTGCCTTGGCTGGGTCACACGAACCTACCCTCAGAGAGCCCTGTTGGTTTTCTGAATACAAAACACAGCAGTGACTAAAGCTGTACAAACAGCCCTGGCTCAGACAGGTTTGGTCAGCTGCCAGTCCAGGGCACAATTCTACTCTCCCCTGTTCCCTGCACTCCTCCAGCCCAAGAGCTGGGCTGGAGCATCAGTGGAAAAACCCAGGAGAGAGAGGGAGGTCCCTGTCCAGCCCAGCTGCCCCTTGAAGCCTTTGATGTGCCCTGCACCTGTTTGGGAAGTACATTGCTTCCCTAATTATTTTTTTCTCATTAATGGTTTTAATTAATTTTTAATTAATTGTTGCACTTAATCATAAGCAGTGTATTTTATCCACAAGTGGTTAAGCAGTGTAATTTTTCATTTCTGCTTTTTCCACCGATTGCTATTTTTAGAGTGGATTTATGAGATCACCGAAACTTTTTAAGTTTTGCTAAACTAACCCTGATAAGCTTCAGTGAAAAAAGCCTGGAGGAGCTAAACCCTGGACACCTGGAATCCAGAATTTATGGCACTCCAAGGACATGCTGGAGTGACCAGATGATAAAGAAAAGACAACCAAAGGCAATCCAAAATACGCTGGAAACTCCCTGCCTGTGAAAGAAAGATAATGAAAAGACACAGAAAACTGTGGATGAAGTAAGCATGAGAAATGAGAACACAACAACCAACAGAAGACATAACACAGATTAACAAAGAGAATATATAATTTAGAGCCAATGGATGATAATTTTTTTGCCTAAAGTGCATGAATAAATGGGAAGTTTTTGAAAGCTGTGTGCACCTAGGTGGAGCTATTCCTTCATGCTCCCCAGGCTGGCATATAGGAATGCCAGTCCCCAAAAAAATAGTGTTAGGGAGTTTCACTAACCCCTACATTTTCAGTGACACACCTAGGAGGAGATGAGCAACACGCCCGTCACACCTGTGACTTGATGCCTGACCAGGCTGCCTGTCACCTGGCCAGAGTTAATTTCAGCCTTTCACAAACACTCAGGGGGGAAAAAAATAAATAAAAGCAAAAAATAATCTACTCAGTGGAGTGAAGGAGGGAGGGAAATGGGAAAGTGGGGAAAAAAAAAAAAAAAAAAAAGCTATTTATTAGCAGGTAATTAGATTACCCAAGGAATTTCCAGATGTCCTTGGTGTGGTTTTCAAAACAAAGCAGCCCAAGTTGCACAAGGAGAAAACTACTCAGGGAAACAGAGAATTAAAACACATAAATTCTGCATTTCACATTGCTCACATAAGGTCCTACTTACAAGAGCACTTGAGCATTTGCAGGAGCAGGACACTAGTTCTGTGCTATTTTTAACTTTATTTCATATGTAGACCAAATAATTACGAACAAAAAGCTTCAGATTTTAAAAGGCTACCTGACCATCCTACTGCTAGAAACCCATTCCCAAAATAGCAACAAAGTAAAAGCTTCCTCTAATTTTTTTAATGCTTTTTTTTTTTTTTTAAATGCTTTTAATGCTTTAATGCTCTGCATATCAACCTAAGCATATTACTTTGTCAATGCTGATTTTCATCTGCCTCCATGTTGATGGTGTAAATCATTAAACTGTCTGCCAGGGACAAATTCCCAGATGAGTTAATGGGATATTAACCAATAACCAGTAAAACTCTGGCAATTTACATAAGCATATGCTCTGGCCCTCACAATATCCTTTCTTTTTCTATTGCAAAAGGATAATTAGTAGATCCTTTTCTCAGCCCTCGCCACTGTGTGCAGTAATTGAATTCTATTTACTCTCAGCCTTCCTTACAGGGCTCTAGCCTGTAAAGAAGTGTCCAAGAGAAGTGGAATTTCCAGGGCTCACTGTCTTCGTTTCAGTTCCTCTTGAACCTGCTACTCTTCCCTCTTCTCTCCCTCCATGTCCTTAAGGAAAGTCCATTTCCAATTCTTCCTTTAAGCTCATCTTAGGGAAACCTAAATTTTTAAATTTTTTTTTCTTAATTACAAATTTTAAAAATCTGAAATGTAGATATTCAATAAAAATTATTTCCTGTTTTGGCATGAACATCACTGTGTCTTCAAAACTTAAACAAGAATAAAGGCCTCTTAGGAAAGGCCTTTTTGGAAAGGCACTTGGGAAAACTGTAGCAGCTGAGATATCCATCAGCAAATGAAAGAACAGTTCAGTAATGGCCATTAATCTGAATTTGGGATGGGCTCAGGCATTCCATGTGGAGAAAGGTGTCTAAAATAACACACAGAGAACAGACGTCACTGAAGATTTAGAGCTCAGTTCCTAGGGTTTGAGGTTTTCCATCAGGTTTTTGAAGAGGACCTCATTTCCTCATAATTTATATCAATGGCACTGATATATTGAGGAATGTCACAGTCACACATCTCTTTAGCCACCTCCACTCCCTCCCCAGACCTGTTCAACAGATTCAGCTGGGACAGAGGTTTAGCACCCCTAGGGGGTTAAGCAGCCAAAAACAGATTTGTCATGCTGAAGAAAAGCAGACTGTCACAGAAACTCCTCCATATGCAGTTAGAAATCAAAAATATTCACATGGGGGGAAGAAAAAACCAAACATTTTATAAGTATCTCAACATAGGGAAAAGTGCTGTGAGGGGCCAATGCACACCAAGAGCCACAAACCCACATGCAAACCAGGCTTTTAATATTTCTGTCACTCAAGGGACTTCCTGGCAGGTGTTGTCAGTCAAAACCCCCATACAGCCAATTCCTACCCAAATTTTTTCTATATTTTGTCTTGCCATAAGTGAGTAGAGTTACCAGTGCTGAGCCAATGACAAATGATCCAGCTGCCAAAAAATTCAGTTTGAGCATCCCACTATCAAATAACATTTTCCAGAACTAAAAACTTTCTGAAGAAACCAAACCCTCACCAAATCCACACAAAGACTCTGCTGTCATTCAGGCACCGAAAGTCCTCTGGCTTTGTATGAAACATAATGCTTAACCCCACTTTCAAGCTGTCTCACAAAAAGTCCTACTTTGGCCAGTGTCACGCAGGTAATGGTTCCTCTTTCAGGTGGAAGAGCAGATTGTTCATCCTGTGAGCAAGATTCCCATTATGATCACAGGAGACTTGCAGTAGCCAGAAGAGGTCCAGCCTAACAAAGTCCTTTTACACTGTCTTGGACCAGCTGATGTGAATCAATACCCCCATTTTTACGTAGGCATTACTTTCTTTTTCACAAGGCTTGACCACAATGAAACAGAGAAGTGATTTGGGGGGCACCTGGGTTATTTTGAGCAGGAAGTTTGAGAAAAACATCCTTCTTGCCTCATTACATCACTTGCACCTCCAAGTCACCATGGAGACCCCATTTATTATCAGAGTGACTGCTTCAAAGGTGATCTTCAGCACTGGGCCCAGGATGGAAGGAAAGAAAGCACATCCAATGTTTTTAATTTGCTAATACAACCAGAGAGCTGTGCAGAAAATGGGCACCATGGAAACAAGGCACTACATTATAGTGCACAAAAGTCTAAAAAGCAGGCAAGTTAATTTTCAGCCTCTCAAGTTATTTCTAGGCATCAAAAGGATGGTTTTCACTCTGCTCAAGCTCAGATTTGGACAGAGAGTGGGCAAGCAGGCACTCGAAATGCAGGCCTCCACTCTGGGAACAGAGAGAAATGCCCTCTTTCCTCTGTGGCCCGGACATTTCTTTCCACATCCACATCCACTGCAGTAGGCAATGTCCATTGGTTTGTCCAGACCCTTTTAGCATCAGAAACAAACTCAGAGCTGAGCAGGCTTGAGACAGCCCAGGCCGAGCCATTGGAAGGGAGGGAGGGTTGGGAAGCACAAGCTCCTTTCTACCCCCGTTTCCTCTCAGCTGAAAAGGTGCATTGGTAAATCCAGGGCTGGTGGTGAGGGGGCCCTTTGAAGTGAAACAGAGTTTTGGGTGCCTCATTTGGTGCTGTGGCCTGCCCTGTAACTCCAGAATGGGAATTCCTCCTCCCACCCCCAACCTGCTCTTAATTCTTCAGACATTACAAGGTGACAAGTCCTCAGAGAAGCTTCCACATTGTCATTTATCAGTGAACAAAGTGCTTCTGTGTCATGGAGACCAAAGCAGTTCTGCCTTGAAGCACCAGTTGGATATTTTAGCAAGCCTGTCCCAAGAAGCTAAATACATTATTTTAATGGATGAAAGGCTGATTTGACCTTCTGGCTCCTAAAGGTCTTGATAAACATGACTGCTTTACACCTTGTGGTGTGACAGACTGGTTCAGGATAACAAGAGCCTCACTTTTAATTTCAGACAGCTGGAATGTGCAAGTTCTAAAGCACAAAACCTGAGAAGATGCGACAGGAATAGTCACCGCACATTTGTTAGTGGTGAAAGATCAATTCTGTTGCTAAATTTTCAGCACCAGCTGTAAAAGTAGTAGGAGAGATTTCCACCTCTTGTTAATTTCCACCCAAAGATAAAATTTAATAACAAAGAAAATTAGTTCTGTTTAGAAATGTCAGGGTGCTACTTCCCCTTTAATCACCAATGTTAACAGCCTAACTTAGGTACCTCCAACAAATTTATCCCAACAAAGTAAACAAACCCATCCTACTGATCCACCACAGCAGTCCCAGGGTGAAAGGAAATAACAGGAAACCAAGGCAAGCCTGGGACTCCAGGTGACTGAAATCTATCCAGTATTTATGATTTGTTCTACTCACTTCTTCCCAACACTGGAAGAATGAACAGGAGCTGTATGGTTGACATTAAAAAAACAAAGGGCTTTCCAGTCACATTTTCTATTCAGTTTACACTTTTAAAAAACTTCATTTTCTTATTCATTTGGATAATGCTTAAAAATAAAAATTAATAAAAAGCCATGCAATTAGGGGGGTTTATTCGGGGAAGACTTTTGCCTCCTGAAATTTTTTCACAAACACTAATAGATGCTTTTAGCTGGAGGAGGTGAAGGGGGAAGTAAGCCCACTGTAGAAATAGTGTTTTTGAAATAAACAAATGGACAGCTGATTCCATAACAATAAAGGACCTCACAAAATTTCACAGTAAATAATCCAGGGCATGTATTTTATATACCGGCTCAGAAAATCCTTCTTTCCAATTTATCATTGGATAAGTCAGCTAACCCTTCCTGATTCTGCAAATTCTTTTCTTTGCCTATCAGGACCTAAAAAGAAATAAATTTATGCCTAATTTAATTTGTCATGATATCAGTGATGGATTTTAAAAGAGCTAACAGTGTCAGACAAGCTTGTTTTGTTAATTTCTATAGGTCTGCTTAAAATATGAAGAGCAAGTGTCAGAATTTAGTATTCTAATGGTGTTTAGGCAGCTTCTACACTTCAAAAAAAAAAAAAAAAAAAACCACAAAAGGAAGGGCAGGCTATGGAAATTGAGGCTAAGCTTTCGCAGAAGATAAATCCCCACTGGAATGGTAAGGCTACATTACAGAAATAATTAATTTTGAGGACCTGTATTAGCCAGGGACCTCAGAAGATCTTCAGTCATCCTGGGGGAGCCACAGGATTATATCAGAACATCCATGGCTTCAACCAGGACTTGGAAATCTTCAAATATGGAGACAGTATAACCTGCTCCAATATGTGACTCAAATCTTATTTCATTCTATTAATAATGAATATTAATATGAATAATGTCCTCCATTACTAAGAAAAACTTAGACATCACTGAAAACCTGAAAAAAATTCTGTGAGAACAGTGCATGCCTCTGCCAAGCTGATCATGAAGTCAAGGCTGCCCATATGAAAAAAACCTAATCAGATTTCATCCCTTTGTGGTTCACAGATGATGGTCAAAGCCACACAGCCTTTCCACTCCATCTCAAGCAGCAGCTAATAATGCTTGCAGGATATTGTCCTTCAAGCAGAATAGGGACAAGATGACACAAACTCTGTTAGCACAGACACTTGCTGACAGCAGAGGACACGATGCTCCAGGTTCTGAGGACCTGTTTCCAGAGTTCAATGTGCCACAGCCTGGTGATTCATACCCTGTGATCTGCACAGGACCTGCAGGCAGGATAACGAGATAAACTGAAGTGCACATTAAAAAAAAAACAAAACAGCAAAAAGTGAGGAAAAATGAAATTATTAACAATGGCATTAATGGAGAGCTCAAGTTTTACAAACTTGTAAATGGAAGTTATTGAAGGAGCATAACAGAGTTAAGATGCCTTTGGTTTGGCCCCAAATGGTTCTAAAACTGCCTTTTAACCAAAGTCTGATTCACTCTGCTTTCTTCCTTTGTATTGGTCCAAACTCAACAAGCCTACAGATTCCACATCCTCAAAGGTGCCACAGTAGCCACCTGCTCTCCATGCCTGCAATAAACAGGGGTCCTGTGAATGAACAGCAAAACTAGGATATTCAGAACAGCTCAGATAAATGTTTGTGCACAAGACCAGAAGCATCAACTTTCTACATGCAAGCTTTCAGATTTGTTGGCATGGGCACAAGGGATACAGCCAAGACTTTCAGCATCACAGAAACTCTGCCTGGGCACTTAGCACTGGAAAACAAAGAGGAAAAAAATTAACCCTTATATTTTTCCTCTTTCTGGCCTCATGCTTCTATGTAGGGAAAAATAGAAACCACATCCAATAACATCTAGATACCTAGTGCCTCTGCTCAGTGAAAGGAAATTGGAATTTGAAAAAGTAATGCATTCTGCTTGCCCCTCAATTCTACTTTCCAAAACAGCAAAATCTGTTATTATCTGAAACATTAAAAACAAACAAACAACACCCCCCCAAAAAAACCCCCAAAAAACCCACCAACAAAAAACCCACAAAAACAAACAACAACAAAAAAAGCCATAGAAAACCCTAATCAAAACAAAACAACAAAAAAAAAATCCCACAAATCGCCCTAAACCAAAACATAATCACAGGCACACACCAAGCATGGAAAGTTTCCCTCCAGCTCATTCAAAGGTGCAAACTTAGAAAGAACAGATGAGAAAAATCTTAGAATAAAGGACATAAATAAGGTTATGTTTAGTTCTATAAAATATCAGAATGGAAAATCTTTCCAAAACCTTCATGCTACCACCTTCACAATCATGACATTTTCCAAGTCATACTGTTTAAACTGTGTCTGATGGGCAGACTGGTGATCAAGCACAAGACCAAACTCACATGACTGTCTTTCCTACCTCTACACCCAGCTCAGATTTACATAGTCAGATTTGGGATAGCAGTCTCCATCAACATTCTGGCACACTCCAAGTCTGCATGGCAGAAGTGACACTGCTGTGAGCTGGAATTACTTAAGCCCAAATCCTATGCCAGCTACATAAACCCTTTAGGGTTTCTTCAGGTATCTCCCTTCTCCAGACACTTTACTGGTGTATTGTTCAGACTCTCAAACCTGGGATTTCAGCACTACA
This sequence comes from Erithacus rubecula, assembly GCF_903797595.1. Lineage (NCBI taxonomy): Eukaryota > Metazoa > Chordata > Aves > Passeriformes > Muscicapidae > Erithacus > Erithacus rubecula. Next base: position 766,042 of record NW_027635539.1, on the reverse strand, counting down.
GCCCCAACAGAACTCTCCAGACTGGCAAGGACTGCCTCTCCTCTTTCCCCAAGTGCAGAATGAATCACTTTCCCCCCTTTTCTCCCAGTTTCTCTCAGTTACCTTGCCAGCCAACCATGCAAGATGCCTGGTCAGCTCAGTGTGAACTCTGCCTACACTTCTCTAAATGCTAATTTAATTTGACAACTGAGCTGCTCATTCTCCATCTCCACAGTGCAGCTCAATTCCTGATTGCAAAATCTGAGTGTTAAACAGGACAACCAATACTGTGGCTGGAGTCAGAGGTGAAGGGAGAGCAGGATTGAAACCAAGCAATCTGTATTTCTACCTGAATAAGGCCAGTGTACAATGGTGACCCTTCTTCTGTTCCTAGCAAAGAAAAAATTGCAGCCTTTTTCCAGAGCCTAAGGGTGTCCACAAACACACAGGACTGGGTATTAGCAGAATCCAGGAGAAGGTGAAGATTTGTCCCAGTGCTCTAAATGGCTTGTGCTCTCCTTGCTTCCACAGTTCAACTCCAGTCAGCAATTTATCCCCACACAGACACTTGCTCACTCCTCTGAGCAGTGGGATGGGGGTCAGAATCAGAAGGGTAAAAAACTACTAAATTCCTGGGTTGGGATAAAGACAGCCTCATAGGGACAGCAAAATCCACTCACACAAACAAAGCAAATCAAACAATCCATTCATCTCCCACAGGCAGGCAGGTTGTACATCCATCCCCAGGAGAGCTAGGCTCATCACTTGGGAAGACAAACCCCTTGAATGTGTGTCTCCCCTGCCCTTCCTTTGTATCCCCACCACTTCCTAAGCTGGTTATGATGTCAAACAGTCTGGAATACTCCTTTGGTCAGCTGGGATCAGCTATCCTGGCTGTGTCCCCTCCCAAATTCTTGAGAATTCTCAGCCCCTTGCTGCCAGGGTTGTGAGAGGAGCAGAGAACGGCCTTGTTGTGCAAACACTGCTCAGCAGTTACTGAAACATCCCTGTGTTATCAACACTGCTCACAGCACAAATGCAAACTACATCCTCCTACCATATTTTCTTATAGTGAAGAACATTATCTCCATTCCAGACAAAACCAGCACACTCATCATGGAGCAAAACTCTCAGGGAGAAGAATATGGACAAAAATCCAGTCCCTTCTAAATTAACACTAATTGTCCCATGCAAGCTATGATGATGATGATGATGATGTGACAGCCACGGAGTGTTTTTTTCAGCTGGAATGAGTAATTTGGTAACAGGCTTGCAGCTTCTCCACCTACAAACCACAATCATGCAAATAACATCTTACCACTGAGACACCTATTTGTATAAGCACAGGCCTAATCACTTACATCTGAGCCATTCAGAATGTATTATTAGGGCAGGATAAGGCTTATTAGGCAAAAAACAGCATTCTAAAGACACCACAACCTTCAGCTGTGCAGGAAGGAAACAAAATGGCAGCATCAGTGGCTTCACTTTCAAAATCCAAATATAAAACCAGCAGAATTCTGCACTAGAAGCAGCCCCATTAGGCAAATCTATTTTTCTTGCTGCCCTACCTTCCAATAAGGTGTTTATCTCCTCTAAAACTACCGGTTTGTATCTGCCATATGAAAGCATGAACACCATGTGAATCAAATGCATGGCTTCAACTCCCAGTCGTTTTGCATCAGAATGCTTAAGTAACATGACACTTCCCAAAAACTGGCTATATCCTCCCTGTTCTCCTCACTTGCACTCTTAGCTCCCAGCTACCTTCTCCTTTAAACAGGGCAGGACTCACAAGTAACAAAGGCCACACTCTGATAAAATCTGGAAAGCAACAGGTCATTTCCAAACGTTTCCAAACCCTGGAGCAAAGGGAATTCTGAGCTGGGATCACAAGGCTCCCTCTTGCCAAGAGCAGTAGATGAATTTACAAGCCTCTCCCAGAGGTGGCCAGAGCAAAGAGTTGATTTTAGCAGTAACATCTCTCCATCCTGCTGCACCTACCTGGGAGCAAAATCACCCTTGCTCTTGGCAAACTGAGGTCCAGGAATGACCATTTGCCACAGGTTTCGAAGGCAAATTAGGCACACTTCAATTAGGTTAGAAAATTACTTTTTGTGTATTCTGCCTCCTTTCTGTTTGTATACCAGAGAGTAATTTACTGCAAATTCAATGAAATGTGAAAAATACGGCTATGTACACATTTAGCAACAATTTCTTACTGCAGCTGAAAAAAAATTACCACTTTCTTGACTTACAATCATATTTAATATATTCCAGTAGATTCTCATCTTAACCCTGCTGCTCTTCCAAGATTGAATGTTCCCAGGTTTTTTCAGCTTTCCACAGGCCACAGTTCAGATTTTAGGACACTCATGGATCACAAATTACATTCATGCTCAAAAGGCACAATCCCATCAGGAACAGTTGTCCAAATGGACTCTGCAGCATTGCTCCAAGAGCATCCTGCACAATCCTGCCCTTTGCCAAAAGGAAATTTGGTATTTTAACATGGAGACAGGAAGAAATCAGCATGTTTGTTAATATGAAATACATGCTTTTAGGCAGATCATTTCTCTCACTTCAAGCAACACAGAGACTCATAGAAATAAAAAACAAATAACTTTTTTTTCTCTCCACCTTTAAGCAGGAGGACCTCAGTGTCATCAGACTGCCCAAGAATACTGTATCACATCTGTGAGGTTTGCTTCTTTTTACTGCCCTTGTTGTTTTATGACCTCTTTATCATCTCCCTCTGAACTGGTTTTAGAACAAAAGCACTACACAAAAAGCTACTGGACAAGCGAAAATCAACAATTAATTCCTTTGTCTTTGAAGTGCCCCCATACATAAATATTAGTTCTGTTCCTAAATATGTCATCTATCTCTTATTTAGACATCCAGAGTCCCACCAAAGCTTTTCTCATTCTGACTCCCCATTTGCCTCTGCCACTCCATTCCTTCATCACACTTGCAACTCTCTCAAGCATTTCCTTTCACACATACTGCAATTCCAGGTCCACACTCCTCACCTTAACCTCCCTACAGTGATCTCCATCCCAGGTGTTCATCACTTTTATTGTCCTGTTTCATGTCCTGTTTCATGTCCCACCCTGAAGACTATTTCCTGCCCCCTTTCCTATTTTGAAATCCTGTTCTTCCATCCTCTAACAGAAGCTTGCACTGCTCCCTTTGCAGCTGACATTCTTTCTTCAATAATGAAAAGAAAGGGGGGGGGGGGGAAAGAAAAAGGGATTTAGACTAAAGACAAAGGAGTGGGGGTGGGAGGAAATAAGCTTAATTCAAAGATATAATTAAAAATACGTGTCTGATTTTGACAAGACTTAGAACATTTCTACAGATAGTGCCACACAGACAAGTGGGAGACATTGCCTTATTTTTTCATCTGTAGCTGATGCACATTTAAAGTCAAATGCTTCATGTTACAAGGACAGCAACCAACTCTTCCCCTGGGATGGCAAACAGCTGTCTGCTGGTGTGTCTGGTTACTCTGATGTCTATCACATCTGAAATCTCTTATCTCAGGCAACAAGAATTTCAAGGATGTTGCTCCTTGCCCTCAGCACCACAGAGTATTTACATTCATGTGTGGAGCCATATAAAAATAGATAGATACCAATTTTGAAAGACACTTTGCACTCTAGGTCTCTGAGGCACAACTGCATGAGGCACACACAACACAGAACCTTGTTTTCAGCACCAGACCATCAGCAAATGAAGCACACAGCAGATAACACTTTCTAACAGGTCACAAAGGAACATGCCAAAGCAAAGGGATGAAGTAGAGGGAAGATCTTCAGACTCTGCCTCAATTATTCCAGACTCCTACCATTATTGAAGAGCACATATTTGTCTTTATTAGTTTCACTGCATTTTGGACAGCAAATGCCAGAGATGCTGGTGTCTTCATGAAAACATGCTTTGACCAGAACTGGAGTTAAACTCTGTGTGTTTAACATTTATTTCTCTTGCACAGGAGGAAAGAAGTTGAGTCCTGACAAACCAAGAAGTTTCATGACTGTTTTTTTCTCCCCCTCATAGGCCATATATTCTATGAAGAAATATATTAATACAGAACTGGCACTTGACAATTAATTAGAAGTCAGCAGCATCAGCTACAGTCTGCAGATACAGGTATCAGCAGTACTGATCAGTCATGTATTCTATGGTAATTGAATACATAAATTTTTCCATATAACTCTTAATCACAGGTGGAATAAATGTGCTTTTTTGGATTAGTGATCTGCTTTTCTGGATAGTTTAGTAAAGACACAAAATTTTGTAAATTGTGGCTTCATAACCATATAGTTGTGGTTATAGCTGTGTCAAAATAATGTTTTCAAAGGATGATATGTTGAACACTGCTGGCATCCCAAATGAGGCAGGGAAGAAGAATCCTAAAGGTTACTGACAAAAGATGTTCTCCCCACTCCCACCTCATTGTTTCCATTGAACTAGAGAGTATTTTCACGTGGAGAAATTTTAGGTTAGTTTTGTGCACAGATCTGGATTTAAGATGTGGCTGCCTCCAAAAACCTATGAAACCAAATGAAATATCCAGTGAAACCATGGTGACAGATCTGCATACATAATTTGAGGACTTGGCTTTGTGTGTCTGTTTGGCTCATTCATGAATGTTTTTGAAGTGAAGCTCAACACAGCACTCCAAAATCAGAGTCACAATCTGACTTCAGGAGTGATTATCTCACATTCCTAGAAAGTATAGTGAGTGTGGCGTAAGAACAGGGAGTTTAATCAGTCAAATTGCTTGGGATATAGCTGGACACATCAGGCAACTCTGGATGAGATAAAAGAACCACAACATTAAAATGCAGCTGTAGAGTGGACTTAAGAACAGACAACTACAGAATTAATAGGACTTCAGAGTAACTTTTTAATCCCAATTAAAAGTGCATCATAAATAGCTTTTCTCTAAGCAAATATTCAGAAGTTTAACAACAAAGGTAAGGACTACAGTACCAAAACTTAGGAAGAAATACTTTATTTTCTCAGCTACTGTTCAGAAAGCCCTGAGGAAACTGATCCCCAAATCCCTAAGAGATGTGCAGCAGAGAAGCTGAGAAGCACTCTGTGCAGACAACTCCCGGTAGTACTCGGTAGAAAACGAGGCACAACACACCTAGGCAGCTTGCTCAGGTCACACCTCCTCAACACCCCGTGAATTCCATGTATTCTTCCCTTTTGGCAGCTACTACAAAGAGAGACATGATTCTCCCTGGCAAGTATCCCGCTATTGGACAGGTAACAGTTTTGCTAGCATGTAAGGTCAGACACCTGTTGTTCATCAGAAGTCACAAAAACACTGTTTCACTGCTGGAGAAAACGGGAACAGCATGACTAGTAAGGCTTCAAACACAGCAGCCATAAATCCCTCAGTCACTCAGCATACAAAGTTACAAATGAACAAAGCTACTAGCTTTTTTTTTTTTTTTTTCTTTTTTACAAAGAACAAGCTCAACAGACTTTAATTCAAATACATTTATAATAAGTAAACATTTCAAAATCAAAATTGGAGGGAGTGGACTGAAACATCCAGACATTCTTGCTTTATTCTCCACCCTCCTAGGGAAGGAATGGTTATTTCTCATAGCAGTTTGATCAGTACAGAAGACTCCCACAAACTAAAAGCTTTTGTCTTAGTTATGTATTAGCTATGTAGGAAAAGTACATTCAAGAAGTCCTTGTATCAATTTGGTGTTTTTTCAAGTACCTGACAGCTGGTCCTTTTACAGATAACAAACAGCCCCTTTTGGCATGCAGTGTTTAATCAAAATCCATCTCTCCCAGTTCACAGACAAACTGAGAATCTTATTAGATGAAGTCTACTAGCTGACTCAGGTATTAATGTTAACTTCTCTACAATGATAAAATACTTATTACCTATTTAGAAGTATCACATCTCCTACTGATAGATTTAGGTTGTGCTACTGATCACTTAGATGACATACAACTAAGAAATTTTGAAAGAATAAATTCTGAATAATCAAAATACACACTACCTGGAAAAATATCACAGATGTATAAGAATAGAAAAAAAAAAGTAAAAGGCTTTGATACATTTCATTGTTTTGCGAAGATATTTTTACAGACTATGGCCAATCAATGAAGAAACGTGATACAAATGTTTCAGTCTTTTTAGCTCTTTTTCTCAAGACACTTGACTTGTACTTTGAGCTTAAGTAGTTAATCCACTGATAAACAAACTCAGCAGAAAATAAATTTTTCAGTTGTACCACTAAATCATTAAATCACTAGTTGTACAGGAGTTCAGTGCTGTACCACTAATAATATCTTTTCCTGGTTACTGTAGAGGTAAATTTGTAATCCAGGTAGTTGGACTACAACAGTAGAAAAATCAAACTATCCCCATGTTGCGTTCAGGTAACGTTGCACAGAACACCTTTAGATTAAATTTACATTTGTCTTTATTCCCCTAGTATTGCAATGATGGGCAAAATACCTCTAAAGTAAACGTGTACTAAAAAAAAAAAAAAAAAAAAAAAAAAAAAAAAAAAACCAGAAGAAGAGATTGTTAACTTTTTATGATGACTAAACAAAATAAATGGTAAGTAGGTATGGAGAAGTAATATTTGAAACTCTGCAACCAGAGTTTCAATAGAAAGTTTCGAGTGTCAATTTCTTTACACTGGAATAAATTGATAGTTTGCTTGATATCTCAAGTTTTGAACTTCTCTTCCTTATAAAGTGAATAAATCCCCAAAAGTCCTTACTTAACAGAAATAGCTTGAACACTACAATATACTCAAGAGCAACAGAACACTTACAGCTGTACTATAAAAGCTGGTTCAACAAAGTTGGGAAGGTGAAATTTGATTTGATTAAGTCTCATTGCAGCAGACAAAAATGAAGCTTGCATTTTGTTTGCTGGCAGAAAAAGAATATTCAATTCACTAGAGTGCATATAACAAAACCAAACATGCAATCTATTGCTTTTAAAACTTTTACTGCAAGATAACATTAAGAGAACAGAAATTAGATATCTATCATTTTTTTCCCAAAGAGAAAATATGTAAACAGGATAATAATTTTTTTTCTGTATGTATATAGTTTCTCAGATCATTTCAGGGGCACAAAGGAGGGGGTGGTGTTTCTCAATAATCAGGACACTTTTAACTGTAATAGGTTTTCATTGGAAAAAAAGAAAAAAGGCAACACTGCTCTACTTCAGCATTAGACAAAAATACTGTGTTTCTTGCACTACTTTAACACAGCTGAAAAAAAAAAAAAAACCTGAACACCCCTATCTTGGCATTCAGGATTACATTTTCTCAGATGTTCTAGGTTTCACAAAGTTGCTATCCAGTGTTGTCATGAAATACAGACTGTTAAATCCATGTAGCACAGGCTACTACCAATGTCAATACTAAGTGGGAAGGAACATGAAGCAGTGCATTACACTACATTTCTGGAACTAGTACAGTAAGAGTGAAAACCTAGAAAAACTTAACCTACAGTTTATAGAAGGAACTAACTATCTGCAGAAGCTGATTTTTTGGTTGTATATATATTTTTTTTACACTGTGCGATTTTCTTCATCTGCTAATTTAAGACAGTTAAAACTTGTTGCTTTCTTTGCTTTGTTTCCACCCACCCCCTATATGCCATACACCAAGCATTATGAATATAAGCCCAAATATCCTAGACAATCCAGTGAACAGAGTTAGTGTAATGCACTGGTGTGAGGTGTGAAATAGAAAAGGAATTCTCTCAGTCTTCATCGAAGTTCTGCTGTAGAAGAAAGTTGGCAGCCAGGTTTTCATTCTTCTCACAAGCGAAATATGCCTGTATCACAAGTCCTTCTGGAAATCCTAATGCCTTTAACTGAAGAAAAGAAACATATTTAGGAAGTATATTTTGCACGTTAGGCTTCTTTGTATGTCTAATGCCTTGAAATGTCACTTAAGCAATTATTGCCTTCTTGAAAATAACCCTGATGCCTAGCTCAATGCAGACTTTAGCAAGTAAAAAATAAGGTGCTGCCTCTGGCTTTAGTAAAGAGAATCCTCACTTGAAAAAGTGATTGGACAAAGCCTAATGAAGCCCCATTAAGAACTTGTCACTTCCTTAGTGACATAGTAAGTCTAAAACAGACCTGGGTCACAGTATTGCCATGAAGTAACAGCACATTGCACTGCTGCAGGAAAAAAACTCAACTTCAAACAATGATAATTTTAAACAATTATGGAAAGCTCCAAAGCACTTTTAACAAAAAAACTGCATGGAACAAAAGCTCCCAATCTTTGGTCTTCAGTAGGCTGTCTAGCACATTACATTAAGCTATGTTTTCAATTGATTATCTTAAAAAATTAACTACATACTGCAGCCAAGACAAGTAAGCTGAGAGCAATCTGGTTTTCAGAAGTTAAGGAATTAATGTCTGGAACATAGTGACAACAGGGCATGAGAAGAACTTATTACTGTGCCAAGGGTTTAGCCAGCACTTAGCAAATGAATTCTTGTTTTAGCCAAAGGCCAGTACACTCCACTATTTGGAGATTTTCTTAAAATCCTCACAGCACCTGCAAGGCATTTATTTAATGTATGTAACTGTGAGAAAAATTGTGTCCTATTATCCCTCACCAGCCATTCTTAGATTTTATTTCAAGCCCACAAACAGCATGAAGGCATCAGCTGCAATACGGAGACAATTAAATGTTAATGTTAATCTTTCATGGAAAGAAAAGGAAGCACAAGGATCTCTGCTGGGTTTTAGAACAGGTTGTAGAGGTAATAAAGCTCTACTGGATAAAATGGCTTTAAAAGGAAATGCAACAGACTACAGAAGATGACCTGTGAAGAAGTACATGATTAGACTAATTTTATTAATTGCCAATTTCCTAAAGATCTAGTGAATAGACACCTATATTCAAATAGGTATCTTCTAATGATCCTTACATAAACTTTTTTTTTGCCAGATGAAAATATATTGTCTTTGGGTACCAAACCACTACCAATATATCACAAAATTCTTGCAATTTGTCCTAAGAAAAATCTCAGAGGCATTGCCATCTATGAAAATCCATATTTAGTCAGTTACACAGTATTTATGAATGCAATATTACCACCCCAGAGTATATTTTCATGCTTGACTAGTATTTTACAAAACTATAATTAACTAACTCTCATGGACAGACGTAACTGGGTAAAGTTTTGACTTTAACTTCAACTTTAATCTACTAAACTATGAGTGTTCTTACTGTCCAAATACTTTGCACACAGTACTCAAGCAGACAGATCTTTGTGCCTGGAAACCTGTCATGGCATGATCTAGAACCATACTGGCTGAGATTTCTGCAAGATTAATTATTTCCTGAATAATTCCTGAGGGAAATACATTCTGTCATCAATTATGACAGGATGGTCTCTGATCACTTAAAATAATCTGCCTCTTCTCAGTGAGACTGATTTAGGATATTTTAGACTCAACTGCTATAAAGCAAGAACAGATATGACTGGAAACAAGGCTAGAACAGCTACGAAACACCAAATTTGATGAAGAACTACTGAGCTAAACAAAGTTTAAGTTAGATATGTCTTAAGCACGCACTGGAGTCAACGCCCTACACCAACAAGAATTTCAAAGAGGAAAGGCTCACCCTTTCTATAGCTTCTTTTTCCTGAGGTGTTACTTGAATGTAGTTCATATGAGCACTCCCAGCATCTCCTATTCCTCCAGTGCTGGCACCATCATCACTGCCACTTAAACCTTGGCGAGACTCTAGAACTGGCTCGTTCAACATATGAATAAAATGTTCCTGGTGCTGGCTTATTTGCTGTGTTGCACAGAACAGTGAAAGAAACACATATTTAAACAACTAATGTTTAAGCATGACAATAGACAAATAAAAGTATCTGTTTTCAGAGAATTAAGACGTCAAAGAGATATGTTAAAAGTGCACAGAAAAAAATTGGTAAATCTAACCATAACAAATGCAATCTTAATGTTTCAATTCACCTGGAATTCAACTGTAGTGATCTTTCCCTCTTCCTCACCCCCTCTGCACCTCTTATGAAGTCTCAAATTTGAATCCAATATAATAGAAAATACATTCTGTGCAACAACAACTGCTGAAAAGCCAGCAATAGAATGTTGCAACTGTTAGTAACGTATTATAACAAATATCCCATAACATTATTATGAGATACATATTAACATATATCCCAGACAATATCAGCATACAACTCTCTTTTAAAGTTAAGTCAGATTGCAATGCACTATTTTCTTGTTTCAAGATCCACCTGCAGTAGTTGGGGGTTTTCCCGTCCAATTTGCTGTAGCAATGCTGGCAACAGAGAAGGATTTTGCTGGATAATTTGTCTCATCTGCTGGAACTGAGGCTGATTTCGTAAAAACTCAAGTGGATGCCCTGGGAAAAAAAAAAAAAAAAAAGACAAGTTAAATAATATGTTTTTATAAAGTTACTTAGAATTTTAATTAAATAAATTTTGTTTACAGCACTGTAGCTGTAGATAGAAAGAGGACATGAAAGTGGATAATGCACCACTCACTGAAGAGTAGAATTTCCTTCCTCTAGCTTTGATCAATACTTCTTTATTCTAAGGTTAAACAATGCATTTCCTTTTCACCCAGTCCACTCTTAAGATCCAACAGCCTTGTCCTTATCTCCAACACTTTCCTCTGGATGCCTCATCTCTGGTTAATCTCAATCAGACACATCTATCCACTGTCTTGACTCTTGTGTCTCGAGCACTATTTCTACCACACCCATCCGTGGTCTTGCACTTAAGAATGCAAAAAACTGAATTAAAGAAATTGTGTAAGTTCACTGCATTTTTTGACAATACAACAAGCCACTTTTCCCAAGAAAGTGCCATGTCTGGAATTTCCCTGCTAATATCTATTATACAATTCCCTCTGAACAGCTCATGAGCACCTGGAACTCAAAACTGACTGAAAAAGAGATTAAGTGCACATTATTTATCATATCTTCTCAAACACAGCCTTTCTTACCTCCTAGTGAGCTAGTAGTCGTGGGTATGGTTGCTACTGCTGCTGCCACTTCTGAAGACTGAGATGCACCAGTGCTTGGTGGTTGAGGGGGGTCAGCCACAGCCTGATTATCTCCAGGTATACCCTAAAGCCACAGTTCACATCATTACCCACAAAATTCTAACAAATATGTTTCAACTGCATGCAGTATTTGAGCTTCAGAATAAAGGGGAAAAAAAAAAACCACCTTAATGCTTTCATTACAAATACAAAGCAAGATCCTGTGAGTTATGCATTTGTAACTGACAGAACACCATGAAAATATTAATTTTATTTTTTATCAAGAAAAAAGTGTGTTTCGTATAAAAAGGCAGTAAAGCATGCCCTGCATCACTTTAAAACACACTTAGTCCGATATAAAATACTTGCTTTGAATCCTGTGAAAAAATTAAACTAAAGAATGTTATACTGTTGTGCAAAAGTGACATTACAGCAACAAACTGCAGTACAAAATGCTAACTAAGATTAACAATTCCAAACAACTGGCAAAGAACTGAAGAGATACAAAAACACAGCTCTTGGGACCTCTTTCCTCAATGAAAAGCTGTCATTTACTGTATCTTAAAGTTGAAAAGTTTTGTATGTCACCCAGCTTTAGCAATAAATAATAATTAAAAAAAAAAGAGGTAATTTCCCCATTATTTACTATATGCAAGCAACTTTATATAGGAACTGACTGTTCAGAGGGCTGAAATGGACAAAGCTAAAACATAATTTATAATGAACCAGAATGTAGGTTATACAATCATGATACCTCACTCTATACTTTTCTCCTGCATGGAAATTGTTCAAGCTTCCTACTCTAACCTTGCCTTCCTCATTGTCACTGAACTCCTGCATCAAGTCTGTCCTTTCAACCAACCTTTCTGATGCCTGGAAACTTACTCATGGGAGAGACACAAATTATTTGTTTACAAGAAATCCTGTTGGAACAGCCCAGAGAAGTTACCCAAATGAGGGTCACAACTGTGTGGGGGAACCACAAAACACAAGGAACTGGGTGGGTGGAAATATTACAGAACTACAGGGTTACCAGACAATGAAGACATTTGTCAAGCCTACCATAAAAATCACTGATAGGTAATGTAGAGGTTTGTCAAGCCTACCATAAAAATCACTGGTAGGTAATGTAGATTAAAAGTCCTGCTGTAACATGATCTTCACATGGTATGTTCATCATTACACCTGAACAAAAAGCACAAATATACAGCTAACATAAAGGGCACATCTAGAAAGTGAAAGGTGGACAGTGCTCCAAGAAATGTTCCTTGCCTTACCAGTTTATTAAGAAGCACATCAAGGTATAAATTAACTGATCATCAAGTTCACATTTAAGCCACTCAGGGGAATAAATACAAGATTTGCCTGTCACACACTTCATTACCTGCACATGGCTCAGTAAGGTTGCTACACATCCTTCCCTCCACTGAGGTGGAGGAGGGCTGCATTCATGGTATAATTCTGAGGTAACTCTCCCTTATGTGTAGCTTACAGAGCACTGAATATCTTTTCCATCAAATTAGATACTTCTGGCAATTCAAGTATAATGTAACAACTCGGTGAATTTTATGAAATTACTAGTTGATTTCACCTATTTGCAGGCATAGGTCATCACCACAATCTGTGTCCAGATCAAACAACATGTGCTTGTTTAAACTTTTAAGTTTGCTCTTGAATGGAAGGATTGTGTACTCTAGCTCAAACTAATTTACTTAGAAATTATTTATTGTCTTGAACATCATATTAACTCTTAAACACAAGCTTGAAGTAACACTCTTCAAATTACAGAGACTGTACACTTGTAATCAAACAATGCCAGTGAGGTGTATTGGACCTTGCTCACACAGCTACACAACAGAATAAAGCATGGTATTAAACCACACACAAGCCACTCTGAATGCAAACACTGCTTACACAGCAAAAAAAGACCACTGCTGCCTTATGGTGAATGAAACAATCGTTTACTCTTTAACTGAGCAGTACAGCAGTTTTTAGCTGACATTGCTCTCTGCAGGGCAATAATCACATCAGGTCCAGTTTCTAGACAGAATAGAGAAGAAAATAGTTCCAGTTGTGACATACTTACAATCATCTAGTCCCACTGACTGACCAATTAATGGCTGACCAAAAGTTAAAGCCTGTAAAGGGAACGGTCCAAATGCCTCTGAAACACTGACAGGCACAGGACATTGACCACCTCTCTCTAGGAATTATGTTCAGTATTTGACTATACTCACACTAAAGAAATGTACCCCAAAAAATATCCAAACTAAGAAGCTGGTTACTGAAGAGATGACAAAACTCCTTCCTAACTAGAGGTTAGGAAATCTTCAGCTTAAAGAGAGATCTGAATGTAAATTCCTCCAAAGATGAGTCTGGGGCATAGAAAAATAAAGATCATCTTTTGCAACTCCTTCTACAACCACAGGTCACATACACAGGATTACATCTATAATCCTCAATGATCAGGTCATGAAAATGGAAAAGCTTGCCAACAGAGTTACAGACAAGTACAACCTTCAGGGCTCATTTGAAAAACAGCTTTAATTACAGTTTAAGCCCTTTCCAACACCTTACCACCCTTGCTGTACCCAGGTTCTTTCAACCTGGACAGTGCTGTTACACTTACAGATCTCAATGATTAATATATCTCCTACTTTGGAGACTATACAAAAGATAGTGCTGATTATAGTTTGCAGGCAAGTAATGTACAGAGAGGGTCAAAGAACAGTGTCATCAATGGATCAGATCAATAGTAACTAAAAAGACCTTTTTTTTTTTCATGCAGAAGGACAGTAAGGAACATCTTCAGACCCCAGCAGATCCAGAACAGTTATGAAGACTATTTATAGCAAAAGGACTCTTCCAGAAGGACAGCAAAAAGTCTGCCATCTAATACGGTCTCCAAGAGGAAGACCATTCCTCCCTACTCCGTTTTCCAGCAGGCAGAAGGAAAAAGAAAAGGTATTTCTAGTGAAGGATAACATGAAACATAAAAGGACACCTTATATAACAGAGGGACCCATTTTATATACAGAACCTACTGAAGGACTACAAGTTAACTGCTCATAGCAGCCAATGCATTTGGCAGACGTGATATGTAGCTCCATCACAGGGATATTCTACCTCTATTCTGGAGCTCCTGAACAGAAATAAACTAGAGGAGTGAAATCCCAGAAATTGTGCACAAGAATTGCACACTGCATAGGACTGCCACAAACACAGCAGGCCCAACATTTAGGGGAGGCACTGAATTCATGCTGTATTTACAGACTAGATGAACAGTAAACCCAATATTTCTACAACATGAAAAACAAATATTTGAACTTGCAGACTTATGACAGAGTTGGAAGCTATTGCATTCACCCTTGATTGGCCTAATGCTAGTTGGGAATTGAACTTTTCACTTTCTTGTACCCCAAACATTTGTTGTCAGTTTAAAATCTGAAGATTACAAAGTCTTGCGAACATTAATGTAAGTAGGAAGCATGCCAGTAACTACTGAAGGAAAACTTCATAAACAAAATTAAGGTTTTATAACTGGAGGGTAAATATGCCAGATTTCTTATCAATCAATCAGAAATTCAATCCACATATATTTTGCAATAATTAGGTCAGGATGTCTGGTTGCCAGATTTTAATAAAGTTCAGTTCTCCAAAAAGGAAAAGCCTTATCAGGGGAAAAACTGTATGCCAGAGCAAAAATTAAATGTACTGGAAATACTGATTAAGCAACAAATAAGATAGATTCTGTGGTGGCTACAACTCACCTGTCAGATTAAGGTATACAAGAAATAATCCAAAAACCCCCTAAAAGAACTCACAGGGTTTTCATTAAAGTGAAATTACTCTTCTATTTCCTCTCATGCCAATTAAGTTTATTTAAACCTTCAAGCTTTATTTATCAAATGACAATTGTTTCTTATCTAAAACACTGCTGAAATGAAAAATGAAGTTAAATTAAGCACAGTTAAAAAAAACCCAAACCTTCTCAAACCTTTCTGTTTGGAAAGTATATTAAGAACACTGTGCTTTATTAGCAGAAACAATGAATTGGAAGCTAAGGAAGGGTGATGAAATAGATATAAAAGTACAATTAATCAACTAATGCTGTCACTAAGAGGTGACACAAAACCACTGAGCCATCCATTGGTAGTTAAAGCTATCACTGTAACTGGACATACTTTACAGACATACACATGTCAGTCAACAAAAAATGAAAGCAAACAAGTGGCAGAGCTGGTGAGGGATTACTTCAGTATTTTCTATAACACACCATGTTGGTCAAAATTTCAATCACATCTTTCCAGATGGCAAATGCCACCCTCAGTAACTGGGTAATGTTCAAAGTAACACCAAAATCAAAGTGAAAGGTATTGAGTGGAAAAACTCAAAGAACAAGGTGCAGGTAAGGTAAGTGCTCACCATGAGGAGGTATTCCACTGCTCTGTCAGGATTGTTGAAGCTGGCCCTCAGTGCTGCAATCACCTGCTCCCGCTCGTAGCCCATGGACATGATCTCAGTCACCATGTTCTCATAGGACTGACCAGTCACTAGAAGTCACAGGATCACCATTTTAAGGGAACAAGATGAAAATAATCACACACACACACACACACACACACACACACACACACACACACACACACACACACAAGCTTCAATGGATAAGTGCAATTTGTACCTGGATTTCAGTCATTCATTAAAAAGACTAAACATGCAAGTTCTATGGCTTTAATTGCAAATATATTCAATGGTTTCATTATGAATTTGATTGGACATAGTGGAGGGTAATGAAGAAAATGTAAACTTCTACTGACAAAAGCAGTACTTGCAATACTTCTGTACTTGTAATTGAAATAATGTTTTCTCTCTTCCAGTTTTCATTTAAGGTCAAAGGCATCCTCACAGCAAATATTCAATTCCTGATATAATCAAGAGAATTCTCCTGCAGCTTACAATTGGAAATGTATTAATTTGAAATATGCCTGCCAAATTATTAGCCAATGAAGATTTTTCCAAATAAAGACTTTCTGCTATGCTGTTTTTAGATAGATGACAATTAGTGATGACCATTATATTGCTATATATTGCTACATGCTGGCAATGATGATTAAAGTAATTTAATCAACTTAACTTGGACCAACTCAAATCATGCAAAAGACCTGAAAGCTGGATGGAGGAAAATCACTCAAGACTTCAGTGGGGGTTCAGGAAACCAAGTTCTCACTTAATTCTTATCTCACTCAATTTAACATTTGACTAGACATCTATCACATCAACTCTCCCACATCTTACAGTAAAAACAGATGAAAACTATCCCAAACCTGCAGCAATCAAGAAAAAGATACACACACTATATATGGAGTAATTTAAGGGCTTTCACTACACTAATGTCACTGTAAGGAAGATTATTATATCTTTCCATATAATCCATTTAATATTCCTGCCTCAAAAGCAGGTAGCAAGTATAAAAATTTTTTAAAAAGGTAACTATTCTATTATATATTGTAATCAGGCAAATCTTCAAGGTCATCTTCCTGGGGGGTAAAAAAATACAAACAAACCCAGGCAGCTCCTTCTTTAGATAAAGGTATTCCTCATCTCAGTGAAATCCTACTGCTGACTGACTCTGCAACTAGCAGTGACAGAAAGTTAAATAATTAATAGTGTCATAAAAACCAACTGATTAATAATAATATTTTAAAAACCCCAGAGGAAATAAATACAAGAGCTACTGTGTTAAGGCAAGTAAATCATAGTTCAAAGAATCAAAGAAAACATGATGTTTTATTCCCTTAGGGAGAATATGTTTAACTCAAGCCAACATTAATACAACCCACTGCCTGTTTCTTAACGTGTGCTTCTAAATAATCAGTGGGTGTATGACTTTGGGCTGTATAAAGAACAAACAATAAAACAGTCCTAGCCCAAGGATACATATACATTATACATAAATAAAGGATAATTTTAGTATTTATTATTTGGGCTTCAAAGTAATAGTGCCAACCTGAGTTTAAGAAATGGTAAGTTCCTGATGTCTTCATACAGAATTACAAGATCATTCATTTCACATCTACCTGCATTTTTCAGATATAAAATTTATCACCTAAACTTTGCTATAAAGACACATACTTTATACAGATCTTCAGTGAAGCAAAAAGCCAAGCCAATAATTATCCCAACACAATGATTTTGCTACTTCTTCTCAGATTCTTCTTTACCAATCACTAGTTTACCCTTACTACTCCTAAGAAGCTAACCAAGCAGACGAAACAGCTGGTGATGTAATTGGTTACTACTTGAACACTTCTGTATTGCTTTTTCAATATCAGCAAGATAGGGACTAGAACAGTATGAGAGATTTGATGCAAAGATGCAAAACGGCTGGCTTACTCCACACAGACTGCTACCTAAGGAATAATTAAAATTCAAAGCAGGAAACCAGAATTACTGAAAATGTAGGTGCATGTACCCCCTACAGCCTACTTCACAAGTTGTGCAAGAATAACAATTCAGAAGTTGCACACCAGCAATGTCATGGTACAGAGTCAGGCCCATCCGTCCCTAGTGCTAGTGGAAATGTTTGAAATCAATACTGAATTTATTCTGCTCTTTGTTTTTGTCATTCAGGTAACATTTTATAGCTGGATTAACTCTCAAATCCAGTTCATCACACTCCCCACAATAACTTTCATCCCGTGCCCTAAAGAAATCTTATGCTGCTCCTGTGAAAGATGTGGTTGCACAAGGACTGCAAGACATGTAGACCTTCATGTAGCACAAAAAGCCACATCACTTTTCAGCATTTAACTGAAATCAACAGCAAATCACAGAAACACTGTTTTTAAAGACAAATTAATTATAGATATTGTAGTTGAGAAGTCAGAGTTAGAATACATGTAGGATCCAACTTAAGATATGAAAACATACTCCAATCCATTTATGAAAGCAAATTCCTTTCAGGACAGTTTTTAAAAACAAAGAACCACAGAGTTCATGCCTATTGCCCTTGAAATGTTTTTGCCTGATAAAACTTATAGTAACACTCAATACCTCTTATTTCCAAACATGTTAGGGACACATGGGTTTACTCCATCAGACACCAACCAAAGAACTCCCATATAAAATGGATTGTGAGGTGATGCTCTTGAAATATTTTGGGTTTTTCCCCGATTTTGAAGAGATTTGAATCAAGACCACCAGCTTCATTTAACTTGCTGATCAACATTGTTAACACATATGAGTGTTAGTGATGACTTCATCTTGGCCACTAAGATACTAAAAATGGTTAAGGAAGCACCTTTGGTAGCAGCAATCACTTCAGCCAGTTTAGTTGTTACATTTCTGTCTCCTGTTATCAGTATCTAGCAGCTATTTTGGATCACACAATTTAAAACAGTAGGTCACACCTAAGATCTAAACTGCCGCTGCACAGACTCAATCTAGTAGTTACCATTAATTCATGTAAAATGTTACTGCTGCTTCTAAATCATCTGGGCTGCCTAATCACAGCACCAGCCTTCAATATATCCACACAAAAATGTAAGTGAAACTCTACTTGGTCTAATTCTTTGTATCAAATTGCAGCTTCATATTCAAAAACAAAAGACAGAATAAAAACCCCACCTCCTCCTTGTTTTTGTGCCTGAATTTGTTATACTCCAAAACAATCCAAAAATTTCAGCAGGAGTAAGGAGTTGTCTAATGGTTTGTCTAACAATTTCCTAGCTACCCAAATCAGCATAAACGAGGGGCAGACCTTCCAGTTGTTATTATTCTGTCCACTGAAAAACAAAGATCATTTAAACTGTCACAAGAAAAGTAAATTGACTGCAAATACATGGAGGTATTCATTTTTCAGCCCAGACAGCATATCTGGTGAATTTATCTAATCTCAACATGCCAAAAAGCAAAGTATTTTCAAAGCTGGAACAAGTGAATAATAAAGGCAGACATTTTATCAGCCCTGCTCTCTGGGATGCAAAAGTGAAAAGCACACACAATTTAAATCTACTCTTCTATCCAAGCTACTTCAAAGTGAATAGTTAAAAGAGAAATTAAAGCAAGTGGCAGAAAAAAGCATAAGTGCAAGGATCTTCCTTTTACACAATAAAAATATATAAAGGGAAAAATTCTTCAGTAAAGTAGTTCTTGAAGCTGGTTCCAAGATATCAACTTCAGGTCACAGAGAAGAGCACTATGACTATAACTTTAACAATGACAGATAGAGAAGAAAATGTCAACATCTGCTAATCCATCATGTTTCTGCTGCACCAAAATAATGTCTACATTAAAAAAGCTCTCCACTTACCAAGTGCACTTATTGCATCCTCAAAAAGATTTGATCGAGATGCATCACCTGTTGTACTGTAAGATGAAGACAAGTGCAATGGTAATTACAAAACTTTGGAAAACTTCATATTGAAAAAAGAAGCAGAAAAATAAAAGCAGCAGCAGCTGTAACTCTAATAGCCCCTTTTGTTTCTAAAAAACCAACAAAGCTTTCCAAAGAGCTCTCTTTTGGCCCTATAGTGAGAATAGATTTTACAAACTTACAATGCTAGCATTTTTAAAACAAGGCCAACCTTCCCCCCACTACCCCACAGAAGTTTGGCTCTTGCCCATCTGCTCAGGGATTAGCCATCTGCTTGCTTGAATGCTTTAAAGGGTGGGAGCACAAGGTGGATTTTCAAAAGCACACAGCAGTCTCACTAACTGCTTCCCCGCAGTCACCAGTTTGAGCTCAATGAGGACCCAAGGAGGCCAGTGGCAAGCACTTATTAAAATCTCAGTATACTACTTTCCCAGGAACATAAACTGCTAAAATTTGCAATTACTCCATCTAAGTTATCAAAGTCGTTAAATTACAGGATTAAAGGCTCACCTCCATGAACAGCAAAGAACACACAGGCACAGCACTAGACAGAGGAATATCAGTTTTAATCAGCCACAGCCAAGGTGACCCATTCCCAGGGCTGCAAAACTAAAGCATCAGAGTGACACCCAGGGTGGGCCAACAGGACTCCTCCAAGGATACCCTAGAGGTGGTGCAAGTCACTGTGGGGTGCCAGGAAAAAGTGTCGGGGGCAGATCCAGAGGAAGAACCAAAGGCAGGGAAAGGAAAGCTTAAGGCATCAGGCAGAAGAAAAGCATGGGTCAAGAGAGCAAAAATAAGAGAAAAAGGGCCAGCCATACATAAGAAACACTTGACTGGCCATGCTCTGCACCTCAGCACCCATCCATCCTGTCTTTTTATTAAATTCTGCTTCTAAAAGTTTTTCATAATGTAGGGTGTGTGTGTTGCTATTTTGCATGTGTGTATGTGGAATTCCAAGTGCTCACAGGGACGGGAAATGGTGAGTTAGGGGGATCCAGATACCTGTGGAACCAGCAACTGCTGAGATCAGACTATGTAAGTCTGAAAGCCAAGGACTGCAGCCAGGTCCTGGGTGAGCCCTCTGTGTGTTTGTGTGCATGTTCAGGCAATGGGAATCTGAGTATCAGGGCCTGGAATGGGGTTGCAGGGCTCAGGTAGTCCCCATGCCCTTGTACCAAATACTTTCCAAACTCTAAGGTGCCAGCTATCAAAACAGAAATTCATATTTTCCATTTGTGTTTTGTACATATTCATTTTGTAGTAGTGGGCTTTACCCTGAACAACAGAGGGGAATAGGATGTGGCTGATGTATCTTGCATGAGTGCTGGGATTTTCCCTGCCTGAGCTGATCTAAGCAGCAAGACATATATTTATAGGTATATACATATTGTGTTTATATTTTGGGAATACATATTTAGTCTTGATAACGTGAGAGACTCGAAGACATGGAGCTGCAGCAGCCTCACATTTATCAGGCTACCAGAGCTGGCAATTCAGATTGATCTGAATGTTTTCAGAAGATGCCACTAAAAATCCAAAAAGGCACTTACAGAGATGTCTGTAAGATCTAAGCAAGAAATAATTTGTTCCAACAAGAATGTTTCATTAGTATCTGTCAATGGTTAAGATTTATAATCAAAAAAAGATCAAAGGCAAAGCTGGCCTGGCCTTGGGTCAATAAACCTTGTCTTAGTAATTTAAACTTCTAAAGCAAATCAGAAGCAAACAGTACTCACTGAAATCAAGGCAGGTGATAACTTTAATGTCTATGTTAAATTATATTGTTCCTCCCTGTTAAGTGTGTACACTGAGGCTTCTTTACTGCAGTTTTACAGAACTGCAATCTGTACATGAAAAACACTGTTTCAGCATGGAAGACTGATGTTTGAACCTACTGGACAAACTGAGCAGGGAAAAAAAAGAAAAAACCCACTAATCAGTATTTTTTAACAACTAAGTTAATTTGACGGAAAAATGAAACTTCATTTTCATTCCATTTCTAAGAGATACTAATTTCTCGAAATTGCAAAACTAAATAATCAATTTGTGTATTTAGTGCAAGAAATTTGTGATAAGTTTTTCAAGACATTAGGCAATTGCAAATTTTGCTTCATTATCATCAAATCAATATTTGATGGTGTTTAAATACAATCACTTGAAAAATACTGTCTTTGCACCAGTATATAACACACAAATAATTTAAAAAGTATGAAAATTGAAGATTTGATGATATGCAACACTTCAGGGGCCATTAAATTCCTGTTAACAATACTTTAATCCCATGCAGTACTTAAGCAACTTAAGCAAAAAAAGGCAACAGCATACAACAGGGATAAAATCTAACTTCCACCCAGTTTTCTCAATTGTAGAAAATTGAGGTGAAAAGTTTTCCCACAAAAGGTCCTACAATTACCTGCAGATGGGCTGAGGAACATTCAAAAAACATAAGCCAACCTTGTAGCTTTAAGGCATTACATGATTGAGAGCAATACCACATCCTACATTTCGGAAGAAAAAGCTCTTTCCAGATATTAAGAGACTCATACAGCAATAAAGAATTTATGGTTTGAATCTGATCAACATGATCCAAAGCACAATCAGAGGGTTATGAGCAGGCCAGGATGCATTCCTCTTAAGATTTCACGAGCTTTGTGAGCAGTATATCCCCACTGCAGGTGAATATCCTCAGTCTGAATAGAAACTTGGCAGGATACCAACTCTGAAATGCCTAACAAGTCTTGTGCTATTTAATGTCCCCTCCACAGCTTTGTTTCCAAGACCACACTTCCCACAAGAGAAGGCAGAAACAAGGAGAGGTGCTTCTTACAATCAGTAATGCTTACTTCAGTCAGAGACTGAAATTACAGTTAAGAAAGGGGAAAAATTATATAGAATGGAGAGACTCAAAATCAAAACTAGAAGCAACAAAAACAGGAACCCATTTTTAGAGGCTTACTCATACCTGTCAATTGATGATGGACTGACAGGAGCTGGTGCCTCAGGTGGTTTTTCCTCTGGCTTCTCCTCTTTTGGAGCGCTCACAATTGCAGGTTCACAAGCCATTGCATCTGGTGCTGGTGGTGGAGGGACAGGAGCTGGCACAGGGGCAGGAACAGGGATTGGTGTGGCAACCGCAGTGGGAGCTGCAGTTGTTGAGCCAACAGTGGAAGTGGCATTTGATGGCTGAGTAGCTCCAGCTGCTGCTTTGGGCTATGGGAGGAAAACAGAGTTCAAGCGCAGAACAAAGCCCATAAATCCATGGCTCTCTACAGAAATGCACTAGGTTCTGTTAAGAACATTTGTGTTTGATATTTCTGCCTCAACATCAAGCATGACATTAAAAGATTGCAATACATTAAATCTCTAATGCCCTTCACTGTGTTTAAACAAGCAATTGAGACCAACACTGAAGTACTTACACACCTGAGAACTCACACTCTGAGGATAAAGTGAAATGCTAAGATCTAAATATTTACAGACCACAACATTTTAAAACAATAAACAGACTAAAATATTGTATCAAAACAATCCTGTGTTTTACAGAAGCACATTTTCCAGAAGAAACCAAGTGAGCTGCAAAAAAAAAAAAACATCTGCAGAACAAGCATAAGCTTTTCTCACCACTCAGATCTGCAAAAAAGTGATTCAGACAGAAATTACATTTCATTATGAATGCTGTTTACTGGAAAACAAGATGTGAAACAAAATTAAACTTCAGCCGTAAAATGTTTTAGTTATGCAATCTTTGTATTCAAAGCACTCTAGTAACATCTCAAATACTTCAGTTCTGAAATAAACACTAAGAATACAGCCGAGTGAAGGACTACCAAATTTTCAGCATAATATTTAGAATGAATAATACTTGTATGCAATTGTAAAATCATCTTCCCATCTCTTAACGGAAACCTGAATTTCTCTTGGGTGTAGTATTAATCCCATTATACAAAAATAGTCCCAAGGACTGACAAAGCTGACCCCAGTCTTTGCCTTTCCAAGAGAAACAGCTGAACTTTAACAAAACTACTTATTCAAGGTGCACCACTTTCAGATATTGCCTGGTTGAAGAAGAAAATATTTACTTCCTCCTTTTGTCTGCAAGCAGACTTAAGGTTAAGAATGAATAGCTTCCAACATGATGGGCACAACAAACAACATTTTAATCAGCACTCAAAGAAAAACACTGACACAGTTGGAATGCAAGGGAGGTTATTTTCTGCTGGATTCCTAAACACTTAATGCAGGAATGCCTGAGCATCAGACAAAGTTAGCAGTCTGTGTCTACATGACTCGGCACATCTTACCTACAACACAATCAGGAAAGGGCAATTGAGCTCTGAGATTAGCAAAAAGATTCTAAGAATCAAGAAATGCCCAAACTACGGGTTCTTTATTATCAGAATATACTGAATTTCACAATTCTTCATGGAGATCTGTGTTTAGAACCATAGAATTCTTGAGACCTCTAAAATGATTGAATCTTACTTAGCTCTGCCACACCCACCACTATAAAGTGTCCCTCAGCATCACAGCCACACATTTCTTGAATGCTTCCAGGAGTGGCAATCACACAACTTCCCTGGAGTCTTCTGCTCTCAAGAAAATCAAAAACTGGACTCTGACATCTCATCTATGTCTGTTTTCTTGTACTGATAAATGCCTCTGTGGCAAACCACAGACTAGAAACCTGTTCATCCAGGGAACAGCAACAACAGTTATCTTTAACAAGCCCACATGTTTAATTATGTTTAATATTGCCAGATAGAAATAAAGGGCAGCAGAATACATGTTTTCGTTGTCAGGAGGAAGAACTCTAGCTTCAAAATTAGTATCATATTCCAAAACAGAGATGAAGCCAGTTTTATTCAGATTGCAATGGTCTGGAATGCCTGGAAAATCAGTGGCTTGATTCCTGGAAGCAGCCTGACAAGTGGTTCAGAGAAGAAATACTTCAAACATGTGTCACAGTCATTCCCTATAAATTGCACTTGCAGTCTTTCAAAACCTACAGGTTTGTTTACTGCCAGATGTATCCTGCCTCTACTGGTTTACACTGTTAAGCTTGACAAAAAAAAAGCCATGAACTATGAAAAGCAACATGGCAAGGCTAGAAGAGTTCCATACAGAGGATTCAACAACAAACTATGTAGGTTGTCTTCATCCTTTTAATAGTAAAAGGGTGAAAAAACAGAGAGACAAAAAAGAATAAACAGCAAAATCAGCCATTAGCAATTTTTTCTTTGCTACAAATATTCAGCACAGAGCAGCAGCAAAAATAAGCCTAAGCAAACAAAGACTGTGAAGCAATATTTTTTTATCTATTCACACAAGCTTTTTACTGTTGACCTGAATTTGTATATGATGAAATTCCACTGATTTTATGGATGGGCATACACAATCACTCATCACAAGAAAAAACAGAATTAAATTAATGAAGCTTCCTACTCAAAAGAAACGATTACTCACTTTCGTCACCATAACCACCACAAAGTTCTTCTCATCTATCTTGTATTCTTTAAGAGCAGTTTCATCATTAAGGATTTTACCTGGAATTAAACAGGCAGAAATTAAGAAGTTGTTTAGCAAACCAATAGGTGATCTTGGGATTTCCTCATGAAAACATGTTTTATGCAGATTCATAATTGTTAAACAACCCAACAAAAAGCAGTTCGGTCATTAAGTTTTGGCAGTAGAGCTACAATTTTCCTCATATGATGTACAGAGTAGTTGAGGGCTGCTGCCCTGTGTGTTGAAGATGCTTAAAAACCATTTATAAAAAAAGCATTATATCTGGAAAGATTCACTGGATCAAAGATATATGTAATACAGAGAAGGTGTTAACACACAAAAAGCTTAACCAAGTAACTTATGTCTGCTTACACGGTAAGGGAAATTCCTTTCTACTTATATTCCATTTGTTCTTCAGATAAGAGCATTATCTGCAATAACAAGTGTATGACCTTGCAGCTTTAACAATTTGCAAGGCTAAAACATTAGACAGGGCTAGAACCGTTCTATAACTTGCTACCTTGACAGAAGGATGAAAAAGCTATCAGGCAAACCCAGAAACATTTGCCATACGACTTCTGATGTTTCATAAGTAGAGGTGGTATTGTGACAAAATAGATTTACATCACTTCTACAAGAACTTAGGAACACAAGTCATATAATTTTTGCCTTTTCTTAGAATAAGCTGACTTAGAGGTAGCACCACAAATCAGAAATCAAGTCTACATTTCAGTGAGTTTTACAGCACTGATTTCTACTACAGAATTTTCGGGGAATATTTTACAATTTAAACAGATTAATTTTCTGAAGATGTGCTACAGACTACTTCTATTTCACCAACTCTCTAGTGGACTGCAACTAGAAGGACACATTCTTATCCTGATGATTGCAACAACACATATACTTTATGGCATTCAGAACACAAAGACTGGTTCCACCAGTCTTGCAGGTCTAACATTCAAGGTGATATTACATATAGTGCAGTAATAGCAACATCTGCAGCATCTGACTCAGAACCCACAAGGGTTTACTCAACATTTTTTATAGGCACTTTGGGGAGGACTTTAATAAATATGTATGTAATATATATATACTTTATGAAAGTATATATACAGACATCCTCTCTTCTCAGAGCACACCACTCTCAGAGTTTCCAGACCTCACTCTAATGTAAGTATCAACACAATGCCTCTGCCTCTCTAATCAAAGTCAGCTGGGGGTATCACTTTGTTTTACCAAACTACAAAAAATCTACAGCTCATTTTATTAAAAGTAAAAATGTCATCAATATACCATCATATCTCTTGTCCATCAAAAAGGAAAAAAAAAGACAATCCATCTTTGGATAACATTACATTCTCAATCTTATTTCCTGTATTTCCTATGGCTTGTGAGGATTATTCAATACTGCAGATACATTCTGGCTTCAGAAAACACTCAAGTCATGTCACAGAATCTCATGCAATCTTTGATTTTTGCAACACAGAAACACAATATTAAGAGTGCCATTCAGTTGCACACATTGCACAAAGCCTTCTGCCTGGTTCACACTTCTTGGTTATGCATGAGACTTCAACCTTCATGCTCTTGATATAGGGACACAAAACCTGAGATGAGAAGTAGTCCAGAGGAGCTGTACAAACACAGAGACTCACAACTTATCTCCCATTAGCATTTCTCCACTGTTAACAGTGGCTTTAGCTTATTACAAGTGAAGAAGACAATACTTCTTACAAAGCAGTACATGACAAAAGTCAAAACTCCACCAAAGTTTCCTTCAAGCTTAGTTTTAGAGGGGAAAAAACACTAGAGGGAGTACTGGAATAGAATCAAAGTTCTGACATGAAGTGACAACAAAAAAAATGGGTTTCTGTATTAGCACCAGAATTAACAAGGCAAGTAAGATAAAGCTCAAATAAAGTTAATTTCATATTTTAAGCTGACATTAGCCTGTTTTTTGCTAGTACATAATACACATTTCTAGTGACAAAGCTTAAAAGTTTTGAATGTACCTTTGTACAGGAGGATTTGGTGGTGGGTTTCTTTTGTTAATTAAAAAAAAAAAAACCACAACAAAGTGAGTTTTTTAATTCTCTGAGATATATGCAGCAATGCTTCAGCTATACACAGCATAAATTGAAAAAGAATTAAGACAGAACAGCAGCTTTGTTCTGCCTAAATCCTGAATTCTTGTAACGAAATCTATTTCTTCTTCACCAAGCATATCCCCAAGACACCATGTTACAAGAGCAAAGATGACATACACACATGTATTAAAACGTAAAACATTCTAATTCAAAATTAAGAGGTCCCTTTCACATTGAGTTTTTGTGTTTGTGGGTGTTTTTTTCCTGTCTGTACTTCAGTTCTTAGAATTCTTAGAAGTCTTAACACTCACATCCAAGTCAAACAACAACATAAAAAAAGACATGTTCAGGTAAGTTATCTTCAGAATACTTGTTACCTGCATAAATTAGTTTTTGGCCAGCTACTGGAAAGGCATCTTTCCCCCTTTCTGATTCAATCTTCTCTTTCAGTGCCTTCACCTAAAGCACAGAAACAGTCTTAATTAAAACAAAGTTCACAGTACAAACCGAATTAAGTATACCTTAAGTTTTATATATTGCAGAGTAGTTTCAATCATGCCTTGATTATGTCAAGTTTATCAGTCTTCTTGAATATGTCACTGTAACCACTTCGCAGAGGAACATGTCCCTTTCCCAAATAGTCTCCTGAGATGAATCAAATTAGGTAATTATTTTTTCCATGAGAAGTTATGAGTGTACAACACAGTGAAAAAAAAATTAAGAAATCTAGGGAACAGAAATGTTTTCATCTCTTGACCCATTTGCCCTGTTCTTTCCCTGAATGCAGAGGGTACATCTGCTATAAACACAGCTGAAGGTTTTCATCATCCCAACCACTTTTCAGGGAATGCCTGGGTTTTATTTTTTTGTAAGATCACCATGGCATTCAACCTTGAAGTCTCCATATGCAAGGACTTGCACAAAATATTCAGATGCCTTTCTTATATAAATTGTTTTCAACTCCTCCCCCTCCACACAATTTCTGGAGCTTCACATAGCATTTCTAAGCCTACACATTTATTTGCTTGCATGGACCACTGATGCAACATCCACACTTTCAGAGCACCAATAGCTTAAGTGGCACTGCTAGTCATGTTAAAGAATGCTTTCAGTTCTCCAGAAAGACTCCAAAATACCACCCTGAGGAGGTAAAATAAGCTCCCATAAAAGCATTCCTGTACTGACATATCTGCAGTCATGTTTTAAGACAAACTTCCTGCACACACAGTCAATTCTTGCTATCTTGCAGACAATCCCAGTGTACAGAAAACAAAAACATGCATGCCATCCCAGCACCTGCCAAATGTTTTGGAATCAATCTCCAACCAGTTGCTTTCCCACAGCAAAACTAAGAGCAGCTCACTGTCATCCCTAAGTCCTGAAGACAGTTGAATTTGACAGTAATGTCCTGAAAGC
Source organism: Erithacus rubecula (assembly GCF_903797595.1). Classification (NCBI taxonomy): domain Eukaryota; kingdom Metazoa; phylum Chordata; class Aves; order Passeriformes; family Muscicapidae; genus Erithacus; species Erithacus rubecula. The sequence goes on along the minus strand of NW_027635539.1, from coordinate 737,601 downwards.
ATAATCATTCTCATACACTTACTTTACAACAATCTGTTCTGTCCTTAGATGGATATTTTAATGCATACTTTCTTGAAAATTAAAAATATAATTTGTTAACTCCTCCCCCAGTTTTATGGATGGAAGTCACATTGCTACTGAACAATCGCCTTCACCACAGATAAGTCATCAAGGATTTTTTTCCTAAACTTTAATAATGATGTCTAATATTTCACACACTTCAATTTGAAGTCCTGCATGCACCAGGGAAAATTAATCCTTTGAATAATGTTAAAAGTCTGTTATGTTTCCAAATGTATCTTTTGTAACACTCTCCTTATGTATTCCTATAATTATTGAATTGTACCAAATCACTTAAAGATAATTACTCAAGGCCAATTATTTTATACCCAGTTACCATGTTTGTCATAGATTCGTAATAAATATTGCAATGTGACCAAGGTGTGCAGTCTATTTTGAGGGAGAAAATTAAAAGTTTGTTTCATGGCCACTGCATCCATCAAATACTGGCTTCAAATGTCTACTTCATCTTCTTAAATTTCTATTGTTTTATTCCAGACAACAGTTTTTGCCCCACAAGGAGCAAAACCAAGACATGTTCTCTCAAACATAAATATTTGAACAGCTAAAAGTCTAGGTCAGGACACACTGAACACACATATTGATTTACTACACAATAATTGGATCCATCAAAAGGAGTTAGGATATTTACTGAAGGAGCATCCAAGAATTCATTTGCCTTTGCTGACCACCTGTGTGCAGCATTTCCCCTTATTATTACTCTGCTGTGACTGATGTACTGCAAGTGACCTGAGGCACTGCCTTCTTCCAAAACCTCCCGTAATGTTCCCCCTTCCATAAGTCTGCAAGAATCAGGACTATGCTTCCATCCCTTTGGCAGATAGCATTCATCTGTACATGTAGGCAAACTTCCATTTACACCATGGCGCCAAGGGAAATAAGAAAACCTTTTCTGGCAATCTGTTCCAGTGTTCCACCACCCTCACTGTGCAAAATCCCTTCTTTACACCTACTCTTAACAGGCTTGCTAAACAGTCTGTCCCCATCCTTCTTATAATCCCCTGGAAAAAGCACTGGAAGGTTCTCCAAGGTCTCTCCAGAACCTTCTCTTCTCCAGCCTGAACAACCCCAGCTCTCTCAGCTTGTCTCCATAAGAGGGGTACTTCACTCTTGGAACATCATGGCCTCCTCTGGACCAGCTCCAATAGGTCCACACTTCCCACATGCTGAGGACGACCAAGAGCATGCATCCATATGTTCCACAGGATTACACCTGGGAAAATTAACTCCTCAGCCACAAGCAGTTTCAGCCTTTTTGGACATTCAGGTGGCAGTGCTTCAGCTGTACAGTCCCCTTCCACAATCCAAAAGCGCTCGTTGCATACTAATACTAACAGAACTTTTTTTATTATTGTGGTGGTCTAGGTCAGAACAGACTAAAGACATATACTAACTAGTATGTAGTAGCTGAATCCACTTGAAGGAGTTTGGTATTTATTATTTCAGTGAAGTAGTTATCAATACAAACTACACCATGAGGTTACAGAACCATGGTGGTTCTGAATATAAAAGCAAACTACAGGTTTGCTCCTAAAGAACAGAGACAATCCTTGGCTAAAGTTTGCCAATACAGGGGCCACCATTAACTTCTTAATTCTTGAAAAGACTGGAAACTACTAACTTGTAAGTCAATGCTTTACAGTACTTCTACTGGTAGGAATGCATTCAGTTCCAGATACTTCTTTGTACAAATTATAAAAGCAGGTTTTTCTGGCACAAAACCCCATTTACAATACTCTCTTATATTGTCTTTCTAAACAGGACACTTGTATTTAGTCAGATGGCAATCATGGTGGTTACATGAACAGGTCACTGCCCTACTTCAGGCCTCAAAGGCATAACAGATAGATTAATTGGGAAAAACCGCAGGAGAGGAAGGGCCTTGTGAATCCAGGCAGGTTTACAAGCTTAGTAATGCCTGGGAAAAAACCCAGTTGTACTGAAATAAACAAGACATCTAGAATTACTTCAGCATTCAAAAACAGCCAGGATAAAACATTCATAAGGTCCTTCATTTCCTTCTTGTATTTACTGCTGCTGAAGCTTGCACACAAAGAAAGAAGAAGCATAGTCTGAAGAAAAATAGTCTAGAACTGTCAAGGTAAAAATCCAAATTTAGCCCTGACATTTACTTTCGCTGCTACTATCTCTACAAAATCAAGCTCATCTACACACAAGTGAAATTTATAAGCCTAGTAATTGCTATGCACTGACCAGAGATGAACAGAAATAATTTCTGATCTCAAAGCTAGCCTCCAGGCCTCTACACACTTCTGCCTGCATTTCAAAATTGATCTAAGCCCTGCCTGAAAGAGGAGACCAAGACTTGGGCCAATTTTCTGATACAAAAAGAAGACTAAAAGAACAGTATTCATGCAGCTTTGTACTAACACAGGAGCACAAATTTCAACCTAAAGCAGACCTTTCAGCTATCTGCAGCTTGAAGAAAAGTAGCAAGATGGACAGTCCTGCCTCTGAAGCCACAAAGGCTTGTTTTAGGAAGAAAGATTGCATTCTGAGTGATGACTCTTGCATGGTCTTGTTGATTAGCTCAAAAAGTCCTCCTGTAGCTTTGAGCAGACAATTTTTACAACAGGCATATTCCTCACAAACCAATTGGCAAGTATAAAAGTGACACAGTTGTTTGAGTACGAAGAAAACTGACAAGCCACTTCAATCAATTCTAAAAAGACACTTTAAAAACCCTTTTCCAACACGGCATGCTGACCAGCCAGTTGGACACAAAATCTGGGACAAACACACAGGGAAAGACAAAGAGAGGGAGAACCAGTCTGTGTGTAGACAGCACTGTGTGCTCACAGCCATGGCAAGGCCTTCCCTCTCCTTTTCCTGTTTCTTTGGTGCTCCCTGCAGGCAGCATGCAAAGGACAGCCATCCTTGCAGGCTCTAGGTAAGCCAGGCTGCACATCACCATGTCCTGTGAAATAGAGAGAGATTAGTTTCATTCTTCCCACAGGAATAGTGACCAGACACAAACCTTGGTGGGAGAAAACAAGGCCAGCTGTAGCCTTCAGTACTGTGAGTTTACATACCGCTACCTCACACATACAGATACTCCTCCCTGTGTTTCATGAATTCAAAGAAAATATTTTTGAAAGGCTTGTCAGTAAACAGCCATTTCTGCACAACGGCAATGGGACTCCAGACAGTAGCAGGATCATTTGCTCATATTAATTATTTTTAAGTAAAATGTATTCTCCACTTTCCCCAACTTTCAAAGGGAACACCTTCCAGCCTGTTGCTATCCGTATAAAGGACAGATATCCTTGTTTTCTAGTCATACCTAAAAAACAGACTTTAAATACAAGCATAGAACCATCCTTAAGTGTGTACAATATCTATATTCAACTCCTCAGTATATTGGCCATCTTAGGAATGGTGGCCCAAGAAAGTTTAGATTTTGAGAAATACAGCATATAATATTGCCAAATTATTAAAAGTACAAAGCTAACTTTTCTTTGCTGACAGCTAAACTGTGTGACAACAGTCTCAATAAAATAGTTGAAAAATTATGGGCAGAGCCACAGCATTTGAAAAATAGGTAACATGTAAAACATATTCCAATATGATTAAAATAATTTTAGCTGTAACAAGTAATTTACGCTTAATTTAAGTTTTAAAAAAATAAAATAAAATAAAAAAGTGTCATCCTGCCCAAACTTCTTTGGAAATTATATTTAAAACACTCACTAAAATTTCAGGAAAATATTCCTGAACATGTGAAAGCCTAGCCTTCTTCAGCTAAGAATCAGAACAACTTCCTTGCTTGAAAATCCTAACTGTAGGCAGGAAGCAAAAAGGGACTATCTACCAAAGAAAAGCAGTAGCAAAAAGCACCTAAAAACTTAATTAAACAAATGTGAATTGTAACAGACCATAACACCATAACTTGAAAATTCTACAGTCTGTGAAGAAAGTATGAGAAAACAATGAAAAACAAAAATGCAGCTACTCTTATTCTAGTGATCTCTGAAGTTACAATTTTGCAATCATGTGTCAAGTAGCAAGCACAAGCCCTTCAAATTCACACCTCCTCTTCCTGTACAAGCACACATACATCCCCAAAAAATGATAAAATCCTAAAGAGGGGCAAAACCAACAAAACAATGCCCCAGAAGGGGACAAAGATACTTATTGTACAACCCAAAGAGCAATTAAAAAAAACATACCAAGACCTGACACAGAAAAACATCTTTAACCTAGAAGGGTGCTTCTGGATTTTGAACTGAGCACTTTTCCTCTAACCACTAAAACCATTAACTCCCAGGGAAATACAAAAATCCTCTTACTCACAACTGCTGTAGGATTAACCTGCACTGAAACACATGAAGGGAAGAGACTGTCAATAGTATGTTCATCCTCATTCACAAATTACAAGCCCTGGAGTTAGCCTTCACCATTTCACACAGCAATAGTCTCTGATTCTTCCAGAACTGTTACAACGTTAATTCTTCTGACACAGTAACGTTAGCAGCCAGAAAGCTCCATAAAGACATTTGACAATAAAGCATACACATGCTAAGGACACATCAGAACACAGCAGAAGCTCAAACTTCCACAACTAAGTGTTCTGCTGACATGGTGTTAAATAAGCTGGCTTTTCCTGGGTGTTCAAGTGATGTGGTGGATAGCGAAATGTGAAAGCCCATGCTGTGTGACACAGCAACTGCAGCCGAAAGACTGCTGACATCCTGAATATTCCTTGCACTTCTCTGCATTTTGACAACCAGGTTTTCAGGTTAACAGCACAAGGGGAGCCGAAAACAACAGAGGACAGATTTAACTTTTGCCTGGAGTTTCACTTTCAAAGTTAAGAATGTTTGTTAAAGATTTTTAGAACCCTGCTTTGTGTCTACATAGTGATAACTACAACAGAAGTGCTACATTCAGAAGACTACAGTGCCAGCAGTATCACCTCAGACAAGAGATGTGGCTACATAGGTCTGCATCAGTGTCAGACAGTGCTTATTATTTGCTCCTAGCACAATGTTTAACATATTTGCTTTCTCACAGAGAGCCCACAAAAAGAAGCAGCAGCTTGTGCAGATGGATACATGCTTTCATTCACCCTGGTTAAGTCTGAAGACTCAAGCCCTGGCCCCACTGGGAACACGAGAATCACCACAATGGGTAAACCCATCCCTGCGAGGAACCTGATGGGCGCTTCACAAAACTTAAGGAAAACCAGCCAGGCTTGGAAAAATTTCATTTGATAACTTGCTTTCCCCAGTAATAGGGCCTGAGGCTAAATCTCATCATCTTTTGTCAGAGTGCCTGACAGTCTTCACCCAGTGCTTGGCCAAGCCATGTAGCTTCAAGTACAGTTTTTACTCACTCAAAATATTCAGCTGGCAAATGTTTTAAAACACAACCAAAACAAAACTAGAGTGGCACTATTAAAGGCAAGTTTAAAACTCAACTGTGTGATTTAATGGAAAAAAAAAATATAAAAAAAGACCAGTTGCTTGTGCAAGGCTAATTAGTTAGCTAATTAGTTATTAGGAAGTATGTTGCATCAAATTCTCACTGGAGGTTGGCTTAAATACTCCTATCAACAACAGCTCTCAGTTACAAGCATTAAATCTTGCCAGAATGCTACTTTGCACAGTAAAATGAAGTCTCTCTAGATTTATTTGGTACTGAGAGCAAGGGGAAAAACTGCTAGGAAGACAAAAGCAATTTTACAGAACCAGAACCCAACTGTGGAGCAACAGGTTTCCTGTGCCTATCACAACTATGATTTTTGGCCTAGTCACAGCACGCGGCAGAAATCCAAGTAAACAAGCCTACCTCTGAGAAACATACACATGGCCCAAAGACTAAAAACAATATATCCCAAACTCCATGAAACACTTTTCAAGGTCTCAGGATTTTAATCTAAGAAATCAGCAAACTTAGCTAAAATTTGTGTATTCCAAAAAAATCTGACCCAGAACTTCACACACTTCTGATCCTCACCACAGCACATTTCAATGGTGTTAAGACTGAGTTTGCAACTGATGGCTCAAAGCTGAACTTCTCTTTACTAAGTTCTATGGTTTTTAACATTTTCAACAGTAATTTCTTTGCAATTTTCTAAAAAATGTGCCATGGAAATTTAAACACATTTTTCACCTCTACAGCTAATACTAAGATCAAGTCTTTATCCTGCTCTCTTTAAAACAAAGTTCTCCTCAAATTCTACCAGATTTCCTCTGTCTTATCACCCATTCGTGGCCAAAAACCAAAGTTATGCTCATGAGGAACATTTTTACTTTGTGCTAGTGTAGCAGATACATTTGTAAACAGAGGGTGCTGTCTCATTTCCTATAATCCAACTTGTATTCTGCTGTCTCATAAACTGGTGAGGGCTTTGACTGGCAGCATTCCTTCAGTCCTCTCCTTGAATTTACTTCCCAGGACCTTTGTGAATTCAAAGAGCAAGAGAAAAAAAAAATTCTCAGTATAAGAGCAAAGACTTATGCTTTAAATATTTTAAGGTTTCTGACCCATGCTTCTCCCAGGCATTTGCCATGTCCATCAGTCACACAGGTAACCTAAATGAGTTCTTATTCCAGCTTTCAACTGTCATCCTTTATTCTTCATAAGATGGAAGAGGGTAAACCAACAGACTCTACGAAAGCAGATAAAATGTTCCATAGTTTCTAGAGCTTCACTGTCCACCTGTCACAGGAAAGGTTGTCAGAAAGGAAAGTCAAGAGCCTCTCCAGATCTGTTAACCCAAGGCCACAAGTGTGTCTGGACTTGGCTATTAGAGTGACCATCCCTGCTCAGGCAAGTGACAAGGCAACTTCCAACCCTGCCAGCTCACTTAAGGCCTCTCCTCTCATCTCAGAATGCTGCACTTCCCTGAGGATTTTCCAGCGGACTCCCGTGTGCCAGAAGAAAACTTTCACCTGGAAGTAAAACGTCTCCTCCTCACTCACAGCATCACCAGGCACATCCAAAGGCACTGGGGAGGGTCATGAAGCCCAGCACACACCACAACACCAGCTCCACCGAGGTCAGCAGAGTCTCTCCTGGACTCTCTCCCCTCCTATGTGCAGACTGATTAATCACTGCAGCTCGCCCCGTGAGGCTGAACAATAAACCCTCCCTGCACTCTGCCACCTCCACAGCACACACCTGGGCACACAGCGATGCACCTGGGGGCAAACGCCAGCCCCTCTCCAGATCACGCTCCTGCTCCAGCAAGAAAAGCCCCGCGACTCTCCCAGCGTTTTCCGTGTGGGAATCCATGGGAGGACAGGACCACCATGTTCTCCTTCCGCTGCACCCCCAGCCCCACCCCGGGAGAAGGATGCTCTCGCAACATCCCCTCTCTCCGTGCCCCCATCATCAACCAGCAGCGATCTGTGCCCCACTGACTGCTAACCCACGGCACCCCGCTTCCCGAAAGGAAAGACTTTCGTTTCCTATAGCGCTCCTCTCCTCCCCCAGACTACGTGAGATATCTACACCCCCTCCCAGGTCCCGGGCTATTTCCCTTTTCCCCCTCCTGGGCTATTCTCCTTTCCACCTCAGAGCTATTCCCCTTCCCACCTCCGGGGCGTTCTCCTCAAAAACAAAGGGGAGAAAAGTCCTTCCGCCGGAGGTTTGGCCACAGCAGCCCCTTTCCTTCGGCGATGGGAAGTCACCAGCATCCCAAGGAAAAGGGATCCCTCATCACCCCCAGCCCAGCTCACCCCCTCCCCCCGGCCCCGAATCCCCCAGAATCGCCCCGGGCGGACACCGCATCATCCCCGCGGACACGACCCCTCACTGAATCTCCGGCCACCGCCCCCGGAGGGGGTCTGTCCTTCCTTTTTCCCGGGGAGCGAGGGCACAGATTCCCGCATCCCTCTCCACGGCCGCGTCTCGGGGGTGGGGGCGGGGGGAACAGGGCGCGGGGAGGGAGCCCGGGAATGGCCCCACCGTCTCCTCCGGGTCGATGTCGATGCGGAAGGTTTGCTGCTGCAGCGTCTTCAGCGTGATCTGCATGGCGGCGGGTACGTGCCGCGCTCCGGCCGCCCTCGTCCCTTCCCCGGGAAGAGGCGGTGGGGAAGAGGCCGGGAAAGGGAGGAGGAGGAGGGAGGCGGTGTCGGGCTGGGCGGGACGGGAGGGGGACGTGGCGCGCATGCGCGGCCTGAGGCGCTCGGCACGGCGCAGGCGCGAGCGTGCCCGGGGGCGGGGAGAGCGGGAGGAGGGGCACGGGCAGAGACGCAGAAATACAGATAGATATATATATAGAGAGAGAGAGATACGGAGTGTGACGGTGAAACTGAGAGATCGCCGGTCATCGAGTCCTGCCTATGACCGGACAGCGCCGTGTCAGCCAGGCCGTGGCACTGAGTGACGCTTGGGACACCTCCAGGGGCAGTGACTCTGCAGCCTCCCTGGGTATCCCATTCCAATGTCCAGTTCACTCTTCCTGTGAAGAAATTTTCCCTAATATTAAACCTAAACCTCCCCTGGCCCAGCCCGGGGCCGTTCCCGCTCCTCCTGTCCCTGTTTCCCTCTTGTCAGGCTTTTCCCGGCTCCCTCAGCCTCTCCTGGGGCTCCAGACCCTTCCCCAGCTCCGTTCTCTTACTTGGACACACTCCAGCCTCTCAATGTCCTTCTTGAAATGCGTGAAACAGACACACCACTTGTGAGTTGTTACACAAGTTTATTTATAGACTCTGTCGGGTTTATAGCACCTAAGTTCCACCAGTGCTGGTTTCATGGAATATAAACGGCCATCTAGTCCCAAGCCCTCTGCCGTGGGCAGAGGCGCCTCCCACTAAACCAGAGTGTTCAAGGTTGCTTTGTCCTATCTGTCCTTGAGCACCACCAGGGCTGGGGCATCCACAACGCCCCCCCGCAGGAAACCTGGGCAATGTCCACCTGGGGAATGTTCCAGTGTCTCACCATTCTCACAGTAAGTAATTTCTTCTTGTATCCAACCCAAATCTCCCCTCCTTCAGTTTGTACCTATCCCTCCTTGTCCTATCACTACAGTTCCCAACAAAGTGCTCCTCTCTTCTCCTGCCTTCCCAGTAGGCTCCTTCAGATGCTGGAAGCTCACCTTCTCCAGGGTGAGCAGGACCAATTTTCTCAACCTGACCTCACTGATGAACTTGGTGGCCTCCTCTGGACTTGCTCCAGCAGTTCCATGTCTGTCTCACTCTGGGGACCCCAGAGCTGGATGCAGCACTGCAGGTGAGGGTCTCACAAAACAAAAAGAGAGGCAGAATTGCCTCCTTTGGCCATGCTGCTTTGATTGCAGCCCAGGATTCATTTGGCCTTCTGGGCTGTGAGCACATGCTACTGGCTCATGGTGAGTTTAGTTGTTTGCAGTTTACATACATTGATGGGTTATTAAGGGCTGGTGCTCCTTAAGAGGAGAGCAGCTACAAATAAACTTTAAAGTTGAGCATGCTCTGCTGGTAAAAGACACCCTTTCACCTTGTTAACTCTTCCATCATCAGGCATGGAATCTCCTTGTGGCCTCTTACGTATGCAGGTGTGGGATCTCTCAGGGATTTTCTTTGTGTAAAGGCTGTCTTTCTGCAAAAGGGGGTGCTGATGTCAGGCTGATTTAATTGCAGTTAAACTCCAAATTTCCTAGTATTGTGTAATGGACAGAGAATTTCTAGCCTGCCACATTGTCAGCTTGATGTTTGTAATAAGAACCATCTTCTAACTCATTTTTTACAGGAGGCTTGGCTTCCTCACCATTTCCTCCCAGCAGCACAGCCAGCACACAGCGTTGCCAGGCACAGGGAAAGTGGGAGACCCCTTTCCCTGCAGGAGTGAGGGAATGGGGACATGTTACACATATACATGGGGCTGGAGGTGCTGCTTCTGCCAGTGTACTGCTCATGACACACAGCTGCCAGACAGCTAGAGCCTCCTGCAGCTTTTGCAACTAAAAAGAAACCACTGACTGTTGCTAGTAGGAATCCAGAATTCTTGACACCACAGAATAACTTGCTTGCTCTGTGTGGAGAGCCATTAAAAAAAATAAAAATTTAAAAAAAAAAAAAAAGAGAGAAAATATCAATTGCTATTTTTTTGCTTGGGTAGTTAAAACTTAAAATATGCTGCTTGTTCATTTTCACTATTGTCTGCTACCTAAGTCTATACTTTGAAGATAAAAGGAATTTTTAAAAAAAAACATTTCATTCAGCAGTCCAGATATGTAAGTGCTGAGCTTCACATGCAAATTAAAGTACCTCATGCTGAGGGATTGTGTCAGTCTCACTACTCTTTTCTGCTCAGATTGATTTAAACTACTCATTCTGACTTCTGTGTTTGCTGGTTAGTGTGTGAAGCAGTTCTGCCCAGGGCTAAGGGTTCATTTAAGCAGTGGCTGCTTAGCTCTGCTCTATAAGCAGAATAACTGGGGCTTAGTAAACAACTCCAGAGACTGTGAATGGCTAAGGATGCAGTTTTTTCCTGACCATTTATTTGAGTTTTGAAATAGAATGAGGAAAAAAATAAAGCTGTGATTTTTTTTTTTTTTTTTCCTCTGAGTGGTTGAAGAACTTATGACAACTCACTGTATGGGGAATATAATAAATAAACAGGTTCTTGGTATTTCCTCTATCTCAGCCCATTCAACTCCATAAAATCTTGGCTCTCCAGTTCTTTCTTGCAGCTGCAGAATTGAGGGTTGGAATTTCTGCCCCAGAGTACTGTCATCATTTAGTTTCATAGTCCTTCTTCTTGACAGCCAGGGCTTGGTGTTTTTCCTTTTTTTTTTTATTCTTTCTGAAGTATTTTGACTAATCAGCCTGTGTTCAGACTAGAGCATCACAGTTAGCTAGTTTCATTTACAACAGTTTATATGCTGATTCAAAGCATACAAACCTCTCATATGCAAAGAGGAAAAAAGCTTGGATTGATTTGAGAGAGATGTGAAATGAAGCCAAAGACTTAGAAAGATGTTTTGGTGGGAAATGCATACGATGATGGTGCATTTTTGTATTTTTGCTTCCAAGTAACTTGATCTCTCTGGTGCTCTTACTCCAGCTTTGTGCTGCCATGGCTTAGCCCTCCTCAGCTCTTTTTGGTTGTCCATGATTCCCCAGGAACTGTGCTTTGCCCATACTTGTGAGCACACTCCTGGTTTCAAGGGCCCTAGTTGTTATGGAACCTGTTGTAACAGTATCAGTGTGCACATGTCCGCTGTTGTCGCCTCAGGTTATGTGCATGTCACTTTTCCAGCCACAAAAGATGTGCCCGTTGCATGATGCTGCAGTTTGTCTGCTTATTTTGGGAAAAGTTTCTGTGGTTTTCAGTGGCAAACACTGACTGGAGTCAGCTCTCGCTAAGTCAATTCAACCTCAGCACTAAGATGCAGTAAATACACACACCCTCTTTGGTACCTGGGTCATACCACTGTCTTACATGCCTGTATGCAATTAAGGCTTCCCATCATTATTAACATTGCTGTAATTTCTACAAGTCCTACCCAGATTGCAGGACTGATGGCAAATAAAGGATATGAAGGTGACTCTCACCTCAAACAGCTGTTTAGGGAAGCAAGGGGTGAAATGGTGCCTGCAAGAAAGCAGCACATTCTGTTTCTAGACCTTTTGAGGTGGATGCATACTTTTCAAAAACAACAGAGCAGGGACAGAAATGGCCTGAACAAGGCCCTGAAGGTGTAGAAAGCAACTTGTTTTGGCCATGTTGATCTGGGAGGAGGCATGCAGAGGGCAGTACTCCAAGCAGATGTTTGTCAGTCTGGATAACAGTAATGGAAGGAAGAGGTGAGCTTTTGAGCTGCTGCTGGTGGTTAGGAAGAGTTTTTATACGGGTAGACATGTAGAAGAGCTCCAGAAGGTCAGTCTGGAAAGGCTTAGGATCGAATAGAACACATGCTGGTAATGGAGAGTTGAGGGAATTTAGCACTGTCACTGACAGGCAGTAACATGACATTACCTTTAATGAAAGGCAGCACTTTACACTTATTTCACAATAAGTGACCTATCCAATGCTCCAAAAGCAGGCTTTTCCCACTGGCTGTGGACATGAAATAGAAATTAATTAATGAGAGGTGTCCTAGGCTGTAGTGTTTATTTACCATTAGGGTGAGATTTTCCATTGAGTTGACTGGTCTCTGCTGTTCCACATGTCTCCATACAGATCTCCCACTGACTTTCCCTGTATCACAAATTAGTTGAGAACACCAGTGGACCTTTTGTGAAGGCTGAATCAACTGCAAGCACGTCTCTGGGGCAGGTAAACTTCTACTTAGATTCCAGTTTTCAGTAACTCATTAATTCACCCTTAATCTTATTCCACACACACACTGGAGCTTTGTGTGCCTCCTGTTGGCAGCATTGTTTCTTTTGGTACAGAAATAATTTGGGGGTTTACTTGCACTGTGAAACTCTTCCTCAACCATCCTCATTTATTTTGTAGCACTAACAATGACGCAACTTTATACAGTTTGTCACAAAATTAAAGAGCAGCTGTGCAGGTTAATCAGCTAATTAGACCATGAGGTATTAGGCAATAACCTTGAAGGCAGCAGTTACATGCAGCAAGGTGGTTGTAACCATTTCAGCCACTACCAAAGGAAGAAGAAGGTCTGGATCTTGCTTTTCTTTGGATTTATCTGTAATGTCTCATGTCTGCGTGCCTCATGGTCTGGGAAAAAAAAGGTCATCAAAAGGGGCTGGATCCTTCAGAGTTGGAGGCATCACACTCATACAGTGGTACAGCCTTGGATGAGGGAAATCATTTGGAAATCATTAGAAATTCCCATCAGCCCTTGGACACCATGGTTGTTAGCACTGGAGTCCGCAAAGAAGCACCTACAAACCATTTTTATTGCACCCACTGATGGAAAGTTAGTATGAGATCAAAATGAAACCCAGTTTTTATTGATTAAAGGGAGTAAAATTTCTTTTATGCAGGATTCACACTTGAGGTCTTTTATTTTGAGAGCAATTGCTTTCCTGTTGTTAATTTTTTGTCCTGATTGACACTCACACAGCTGCCAAGAATACTTAGAATTCACTATAAAATAGCAGCATGGCAAGTGCATTAGACTGTCATCTTGACAGGCTTATATATTTATTATGCTAATTATGTGGGTGTAGTAATTGTATTAGGAATATCTAGATACTTTCCATCAGTAAAATCAGTACCAAGTATGGGGAAACCCACAAAAGATTTCTCAGCTGACTCTAATCTGCAAATTTTTCTTAAACATATAATAAATGTTTTCATTCTCTTTTAATTTAATTTATTTCATTTATATAGAGATTTAGGAGTAACTATGATAAGTATACGAACTTAATTTGAAATCACTATTAATTTGTTTTATACTATTTGTGAAGGAAGTAAGGGACAAGGGGTAGAAGGGGAATCTCAGTCCAGGGTGTGTCTGCAAGGCATGCTGCCTCCAGGAGCTATTCCTAGAGCATAGTCCAGCTTCACAACTGAGCTTGCAGTTGGAATCTAACCCCTTCATATATCTGTTTGTTGGTTTGTTTGTTTGTTTATAGGTTCCCTTGCCTCATGACGTGTCAGTGTCATTTTGCAACTGCAGGAAATGAGGTTTGCCGAGAAAGCCAAATGGGACTTGAAGCTGAGTACCAGGATGTATAGTGCTTCTTTGCCCCAAGCATTTCAGAGAAGAGATTGTCTTCCAGGCTTTGGAATGGCTTAGCCATTAACAGCTGTGGCTAGTGACTTTGGAAGCATATCCCAGCAGTGTTAGTGCCTTGAACATACTACTGATTTGGATTGGAATCAAAGTCTTTAGATCTGTGTATGCAAAAATGACTTGACATTTAAGAGAGGGAGGTATGGAATTCTGTATGCTTTAAGAGAGTTTATCTAGAAATTAAAAAATATTTTTACCCATGAAAAGTTTCCTTATTTAATCACTGGATTCTTTGGAGTGCCAGACTGAAAGGGAAGGGAATAAAAATGATTGGGATTTGACATGTGCCTCTGAAGACACATGATGTGTCTATCTGATGTCTATGTGTGTTAGCAGGAAGGGCTGCCGTGGCTCTAGGGGGTTTTACAGTGTTTCAGAGTGCAGACTCTTTGCCATCTATTCTAATATTTAGGCTTTGTTTGAGCTTCTGTCCTGTCTGTGTCCCTGCCTGTCCTGTAATAACAAGGACAAACAGGAGCCGGAAGCTGTACATTGTCCTCCTGTGGTTCTGCAGAGCTGCTGTGGAAAGGCCAGACATTTGAATATTCCAAAGCAAGGCCAATAATTGCACAAGCCATTAGAATGGCAAATACTGCAGCCAGCCAGAGCAGCCCATTTCTATTGAAAGTTGTCACAGGGTGAGTCTTACCAGTATCAGGATGGGACTGAGCAGTTGCAGAATGGATTGCTGAGTGCTCTATATAAAGCTTCTAGGAAAATCAGGAATCATCAGCAATTAATCTGGAACATCGATTCCAAGAATAATATTTATCTGAAAAATAGTGAATCAAATCCTACAGGTCTAGCTAGGCCTACTACAGTACATTAGATCCAATAATTTTTGCATGAGTCATTAATCATATTGCAGTCATCACTGTGGTTACCTAAAAGTATTTTAATTTAATCAAAACTCAGTTTAAGCTCATCTAAACAAATTCAGCCTAAGCTGAGCAGCCATACACACAGACCAATCTATCCAGTGTTGTGTGAGGAATTAAACACCAAAACAGATCTTTCTACAGAGACCTGACTATGGACGTTTGCATTGCTAGATTTTTGAGCATGCACTTTCCAGCACTTTGCTTTCTGTACTGACTGCCAGATAAAAGAGTGCTCTGCTCTGAAGCTTTTGTCATGGTGTTCATAGCTTGTACAGGCCATCTGCTGTGGAGTAATGTAGCTGCTACAGTACATTGCTTTCCTAGCATATGTGTAACCTGACAGCTGGGGAGTGTGAGCCCTCTGGATTCAACAGGAATTGTTGGATGTGTAGTTACCCTGTTACTCTACATAAAACCTTGTGTAAAACAATACCAACTCCTAGGTCACAGACCACAAAAGCACTGTACTTGGCACAGATATGGGTAGCTTCTAGTCCGAACTTTTACTTGAAGGAGAAGAATGGATTCCAGGATGAATTCAGATCCTGATGCTCAGAACTTTGTCCAGCCAGACTGAAAACCTCTGAAGATCCTACAGTCTTCTCTGGCTCCTGCTAATTATTCTAATTTTTTCCCCTTCTAGTGATGCTGAACTACTCTGGTTTCTGCTGATGTCGCTGTCTCTTGTCCTCCTGCTGCAAAGTGTGCTTCACTGGGAAGACCCTGGCCCCACCCACTTGATCTCATCCCCACGGGCACAAGGGTGTGCTGTGAGCTGCCCCAAACTGTTCTCTGTTCCATGTTGAACCAGCTCCAGCCCCACAGATCCTCCTCTCAGCGTGATTATTTCAGTACCAGTGGTCTTCCCTGAGCTCTTCTGGTTTGTCAGTTCTGCCTGGGACCCCAAACAAGACACAGTGTCCCAATGAAGCCTGGTGGGTGCTGAGGAACCACCCTTCAGATTCCCCTTAAGAAGGGATAGCCCTTGCCCACCTCTCTGCACTCTGGATAGGAGAGAAATAGGTACAAGTCTGTGGAGCCCAGTGAGATAGATCTCAGAGTCCTCAGGGAACTGGCTGATGTTGCCAAGTCACTCTCCATCATATTTGAAAAGTCATGGCAGTCAGGGGAATTTCCTAGCGAAGAGGAAGCATCACTCCTATTTTTAAAACTGGGAGAAAAGAAGGCACAGGGAGCCACAGACCAGTGAGCCTCATCTTTGTGCCTAGGAAGATCATGGACCAAATCCTTATGGAAGCAATGGTAGGGTGCATGGAAAACAAGGGGATGTTCTAAGATATCCAACTTGGCTTCACTAAGGGAAAATTGTCCCTGCCCATCTGAGGCCCTCTGTGATGGAGTGACTGCAGTGGTCAGGAAGGGAAGACTGATCAGTCATGCACCTGGATTTCTGTCAGGCCTTTGGAGAGGCCTAGGTTTGAAGGGTGTAAGATTCAGTGGAGGAGGAGTTGGCTGGATGGATGCAGCCAGAGAGTTGTGGTCAGTGGTCAGTGGCTCCGTGTCCAGCTGGAGGCTGGTGATGAGTGGTCTCCCTCAGGGCTGTGTCCAGGGACTGGGGGTCTTCAATACCTTCATAAGTGACACAGACAGGGAGAGCAGGGCCACCCTCAACTGATCGGTAGCTGACACCGAGGTGGTGGTGACACACCTGAAGGATGGGTTCGTCCAGGGGTACCTGGACAAGCTCGAGAATGGGGCCCAAATAACCCAGTGAGGTTCAACTAGTCCGAGTAGCAGGTGCTGCACCTGGGGCAACCCCAGATATGAGCACAGACCGGGAGAAGAATTCATTTGGAGAAGCCCTGTGGAAAAGGACAGAGTTCTAGTAGATATAAAAGGTGGACATGAGCCAGTGATGTGGGCTGGCAGCCCATAAGGCCAGCTACACCCTGGGCTGTACCAAAAGCAATGGGGGAAACATGTCAAGGGAAGTGATTCTTCTCTCTAACCTACTCTCTTGAAAGTCCACTTTGTGAGTTGCATCCAGCTCTGGGTTCCTCAACACAAGAAAAATGGGCACTTTTTAAAGCTGGTCCAGAGGGGGCCACAAAAATGCTCAGAAAGCTGGAGCACCTGGGCTAAGGAGACACAGGCTGAGAGAGCTGAGGTTGTTCAGCCTGGAGAAGTGAAGGGAAAACTTGGAGCACTTTCCAGTACCTAAAGAGGCTACAAGAGACCTAGGGAGAGATTTTTTACAAGGGCATATAGTGATAAAACAAAGGGGAGTAGCTTTAAGCTGAAAAAAGGCAGATATTTGGAGGAAAATCTTAATTAAAATGGTAGTGAATCCCTGACACAGACTTGACCAGGGAAACTGTGAGTGCTCTGCACCTGGAACATACAGGCCAGGCTATATGGGGCCCAGAGCTACCTGATTTAGGGATGGAACTAAATTACTTCAGAAGTCACTTCCAACCCAAACCTTTCCAAGATTCTATGCAAATCTCCTCATGGGAGGAATCAAGGGAGACCAGAGGGTTGGCCAGAAGTGCTGAGATGTGGGGAGAGCCTGTGGGACTTTGCACTGCTGTGTCCCAGGGAGACATGAGGTATCACCCAATAAACTCATGTGCCTGGAATTGTCTGCCCCAGCCAGGGTGACCTGATGGAGCCCTGGGAATAGTAGAAGCATTAGATGCCTTCTAGGTGCACATAAGAGCATCAGGGATTTCCCCCAGCTCCACAACCTTTCAAAAATGGCAGAGAGTGGCTTCACATTGTCATCAGCCACCTCACTCAACCCCCTTCAAACAAATCCCACTCAGGTCAGTGGAATTGTACAAGGTAAAATTTTTAGGAGACTCCTGAGCTGAATGTCTTTTATTCCTGGAATTCTTCCACTTCTTCATCTCTGCCATTGAGCTAAAACACCTGGGAACAGTGTCAGTGGAAATTGAGAGGAAGAAGGAAGGCACCAAGTACCTCACTTTTGCCTGCATTTGCTGACAATGTCAATAATTTCTTTACCTGATTTACTTCTTACATAGCAGCAGAAGCACTTCTTGAACCCTGGCTTAGCACCTCTGTACACTCAGGAGGAATAATATAATCTCTGTCATAACCTCTCCTAAATGCCATGTACTTACACTTTTTTTTTTTTTTTCTCTTTTTCCTACTCTCCACCCTGGCCCAGGATTTTGAGCTCCCCTGTGTTTGGATTATTACAGCTATGCCCTATATAAAAACTATACCAGATTTTCCTTATTTTTAGGTAGCACATCCAGACCAGCATAATCCCAGTTGGTACATCTAACATCTCTGTTATCCTGACGTCCTCCAGAAATCTTCCTCATGGCCTTTCCCTTTCTGCAGGTGCCAGGGAGGATGATTTTTCCAGGACAACCAATTCTAGGGACTGGAAATTTGACCGGGGTGGCTGGAACACTGTAGTTCTCTCCCCCACACTGTGCTCTATCTCAAATGTAGAATGCAGGAATATGAGACAGGGCCAGCATATCAAATATGAATCTCTATTTCCTAGAAATATCTTAAGACATAATAAAATCAGGGATTTTATTGTTGGCTTTGTGTTGTTGTTTTGTTCAGGGTATTTTACTCCATATGATTCTTGCAATTAATTATGATGAATCAGAAACTGCTTCTCCTGAAACTGAATGTTTTTCTGTCTCCTGTATAGTGTGTTTGTGATGAGTGTAAACCTGTTTGGTTTTGGGCCAGCACAATCTTTCAGATTTTCAGCATTCATTTGTATTCATGTACAGTAATTCTACTGCTCTTGGCTTGCATTTTATGAGGCTAAATATGCCAAACTTCTGTAGTTTTGCCTTCTTTCTCACGAATATTTTAGTTGTCACTCTGCAATTGTTCTGAATTGATTTAATCTTTCTTGAACTTGAGCTGGAGCCTATACAGCATCTCACTAGCGTGGTTTGTGCTTCTGGATCTTGCTCTGCACCTGACCTATGGAGCCACTTGACTTTCTCACAGCTCTGTCTTCTTAGTGATATGTCTAGGACATTTAGGACACAGTTTCACATACTGTCCTGTCTCTTTCAGAGATTTTCAATCTCTGATCTCACAGAAATTCTTAGTATTGTTGCCAAAGGGTTGGGAGTCTGTGCTGCTTACATTCATATACTTTCTTACAGTTTTCAGAGGCACATAGTTTTCCACCTGGACAATGCCTGTTATTTAAGTGAAACTCACAGTGAGTACTCAGAGAATTTCTCAAAGATTTTACTCCTGAGCTGAGATTCTCTCTCTCTGCACCTGCTCTTCCTGTTCTTCCTGGAGTCAGCTCCTTATCTGCTATACCTTGATGGCACTGGCTGCCATTCGTGCCAGTAATGTTAATTATTTCTCAGGTGGCCTTGAGTTATGTGAATAATGCTTCATTTGTGCAAATGGCATCATGAGAATATGCAGTATTTTTTGATGGCTCTTCGTAGTCAAGACTATTTTTATGTTTTGGATTGCTTCAGGTGACTTGGACTAAATGATGCTGTTGTGCCTAGACACTCCTAACTCCCAAGTGGATATACACAAACAGACACACACACACATCCCTGTTCTGCACTTCCCTTTTATATTATCAATGTAATTTTTGACGAAGGCATATTTGCACACAACTGCCACAGCAAGTGTTTGAATGCTAATGGGGCAGCAGGCTCACAGGGAAGCACTGCCTTGCTTCATTAGGTGGCTGAGAAGTGTGCTGGGTGCTATCTTTAAGAGAGATCTGCATAGATTCTTAGTTGGCTGTAGCACATATTCCAGTTGAGCACTACTTACCAGCCAAATTTCAAGGTTCATCAAACAATTGAGCTAGGGCAGACAGAATAATTGCAGAGTTGTGAAAGGCTGAAATGTAAAACAGATTAACAGCTTGTTCCCTCTACTTGTCAACCTTGGTGGGGGAAAAAGGTTCAGCTTCTAGGTGTCATAGTAGTCTCTTAACTCAGAGGGGTCTTCCCTCTCTCCAAAGCCCAGAATCATGCTCCAGACTGCATTGCACACTGCAGTGTCACATCTTCAGTTAGTATATCATGTGTTGCTGATACCCAGCTTTTCACCAGGACTTGTGTGCTCAGGCTGCATACACCAGGTCCCTGCAAAATACCATGTCCAAGGGTGCTGTCACCAAGCAGTGCTGCAGAGTCTCTCAAGTCCACCTGGCCATTTCATATATAGGGATGGATCCTTACTGAACCTCTCAGGTAAAGCCTTTTCTAATGGTAACTGAGCCACCTTTAACTGATAAGCCCTTTCCATTACAGCTCTTCTGTTTCTGTCTGCACAGTAGTGAGGGATTGCAGTACACAATAGAGTACAAGGTTTGGCTGTAGTTTCCCATGGTTACCAGTGAAATCAAATATGAATAAAGCAGAGGGCTGATCTCCTTGTGATTTAGTAGCTTGTGTTTTCCTCTTTCCTCCCAACTGCCTGAAATATTTTCTTATTTTCTTCTTCTGTAGCATCCAATTGCAAGTTTAAGAAGTGGTTCAGAGAAGTGGGTAGGATGCCTGACTGGGGATAAAAAGGTCTGTCTGCAAATCCTGCCCAAAGTAAATGGTCAGTGAATGGTTTTGATTTTAGCTGAATGTGGCTCAGTTGTCTCCCATCAGGGCAGACTCTGCAAAGCTCAATGACTTGAAAATTACCTTCACAATATTTTTTTTCTTTTTCAATTAAAATGAAAGAGGAAATTAGATTACCGCCAGTGAGAGCAAGAAGTAATAGTCATTTGCTAATTGTTTGTCAGAAAGCAGGTTCAGTGAAGGAGAAAATCAAATTTGACTGGTATTACTGGGTTTGTCTTCATACTTTCTTGGCTAAATGGTGTTTTCTGACATCAAGGAAAGGACAAAACAATTCTGTTTCAGAATTTATGCAGATTTCACTTGCATGTCAGGTTACAAATATTGGTAGTTACAATTGTCACATACAAATAAGATTATTAGAAGTGCAAGAGGCCTCAAAAGGATAAAAAACTAAGCATAAAGTCATTCAAGTGGAGCATAAAGGGCAAAAATCAGATCAGGCAAAGTAGGTAGACTTTAACCAAGCTTCAGTGAGACCCAATGGAGAGGTCATGCTGTACAAGTTAACTGGCACTGAGGAGAGAAATTAAAGGAGTTATCAGGAGTTGTACACATTATTTGTTACCATGATTATTGCTGTTGCATGGTTGCTATCAGAGAGAAGACTGAAAGGACCCTGCTTCCATAGATGTGCACACTTACAGAGAGGAGGAGAAGAGGAATGGGGAAAACAGAACCTGGCAGTGGAACAATACTAGTAAATGTTCAACAGCGCTTCACATTGAGTGCTGAAAAGACCCAAATAACCACAATCCTTAGCAGTGTGTCACTTCTTATAAGGGTTTGGGGCTTTCATGTTTCCAGCTGAAACACAAGAGACAGTCAGCTCATGTGAATTACATACTTATCCATGTACACATGCCACCCAATGACTCAGGATGCATTAAACATCTTCTACCTGCTGAGAACAGGGCAGAGGATTTGTCCTTTGTATGGAAGCCTAAATGATATTAGCCCCAGGTATTCAGCACAGCAGCCATGCACAGTTGCTGCAGTAGTTGCCATGGTTCAGGCTGTTCTGGGATCTCATTAGAAGCCTCCAGCTTTGCAGAAGACAGTCTTGATACCCTGCTGGAAAAAAAAAAGACCATCCAAAAAGAGCAAAGGACCCTCCAAAAGCTCCACAGCCAAGACTGCAGTGGAGATTATTTGGCTTTGCATGAAGATTCATGTCTGCATTCCCCAAGGAAAACAATTACAAAAGCCAATGTTGTTCACCCCATAGTAAAAATTTAATTGTAGTATGAGAAATGCTGTTTTTTCCAATATACACATATTGACTGTATTGTGTTCAGAATAGTTAGCTGGTGCCTCAACATACATTTCTCAATTATGTGGTTGCTGCTTCAGGTAGGAGATTACCAAATCTTACTGCTTACTTACTGCACTGCCTCATTTTTCTCTGCCAGGTGACATTGCTCTTTGCTCTCTGAAGTTGGAGTGTCAGAGAAACCTTAGTGCTTTGTGAATGTTACAGAACTTGTCAATGTGAAAGTCCAAACTTGCACAGCAGAAATCTGGAGTCAGGTAAAATAGACTAGAAATCTCACTTTTGTGGGCCTTCAAAGGACATAAAGTCCTTTGGAATCTTTTATCCCTGGAGTTTTATTTGTCAGTATCCTGCCATTTACAGGTAAGATATAAATCTTAGACCATCTGTGTACTTGCAGTTTTGTTGCAGCTTCTTCTCATGTCTCTCTTCTTTGCAGTGTAAGCATCTTGTTTAAAGATAGACTCCTGTCCTAATTTTAGGATCCAAGCAGAGAGGTTACTTCTTGAAAGGAATCTTGCTGAAGAAACTTTTTTGAAAGCTGTGAAATTGGTGCCCACTTCCCCCTTTCTTGAAATAGTTATTCCCTCTTTGCATGGAATTGAGGTGTCAGTTTACTCTTGTACATCCCTCTTTCACCCTTCCTTTTTTTTCCATTTCCTGGAGAGCTGCCCAATCCCACGAAACTTTCTGGGGTGTTGTTTTGTTTTGTTTCTTTAATTGTGCTGTAATTTTGTTAGGAGCTGGCAGTTGCGAAACCGGGCCATGGTTATTTTTCCATGGGGGAATGGAGAAGCGCTGCGTGGTTGTCGGGATCACTGCACTCTTTTTACCCGAACAGCAGATGGCATCGAAGTTCCAGAAACGTCACCATTCTCTCGGACCCCGACCAGGTTCTTTTGGTTCTTTGACATCTTGGTGCAAACGTGATTATTTTAGTAGGCTTCCATTTGGCCTGCTGTTAACTTAAAAGAACCTTTTGATAGTACTACATGTGCACATTTTTAAAATGTGGTGATCTTTCTCCTAAAGTTTAATTTACTTTTCTTCTTCGGGGTACTTATAGAAAATTAAAGAATTCTCTTCTAATGCTTTCGAGTGAGGATTCATTTTATTCCTCATTTTAGGTCTGATTTCTAAAGTTAATTGTTTAGAATAATATCTGTTCTCCAGAAGTTTAGATATTATGAATGCTGATTTGGGTAAAAGAGCAGATGTTAATCAAATGTATTAAAGTAATATTATTCCTAAATTGTATTGATTCCTGATGTTAGACTTCACAGTTTATGTATAGCATTCAATTATTTATGAATATGCAAAACTACTGCTTACATGTCTTAAAAAAACTAATACAAAAAGCCCATTGTGAATATACATGGTCTAATTAAATCAGTTGCAAAGTTGATTCTGATTTCTATACTTTGTTAGAAGAAAGAAATTTGTAAAGGAATTTCAGTTCTTATGCTAAGTAAAGTATAACCCATTCTCTCTTTCATTTCCAGAATGGAAAAAGACAGTTGATTGTCCGTGTCTAATCCCACACACACTAGTCTTCATAGAAAGTGTCATTTTCTTTCCTAGGAAGCATTTTTTATAGGTGCAAACAGAACAAGGAAAAGTATTAAATTAGTAGGGTTTTTTACTGTTGTTGTTCTTTTTAGCAAAACCATTTCAACACTGCCAACAATATTAAATTGCTATTAAATTGCAGAAAAGGGAGGAGTCCAAATAATTGTCTTAGTTGAACAGAACTTATGTATGGTAGACTATTTTTATTCAGAAATCCAGAAAATAATATTTTTTTTTTTTGGGGGGGAGGGGGAGGGGAAAATTATTGAGCCATTTATGTGATTAAAACATTTGTGGATGAAATAATTGTAGCTCACCCCTTATCATTTTTGGTACTCAAGTATATTTTTGTGTCTCCCTGATATGAACAATAAAATAGGTAAGAGAAATTTTAAAAATTGTAGCCCCTTTGGCCTTAAATTAGATAGGAAGCTAACCTCTTCTGGCAATGGGATTTCTCCTGACTGTCATAATTATGGATTGCTCAAGATGTACTTGGATATTAGATGAGTAATTTTTGCCTGTTTCAGTTTTGCCGTTATAAATTCAGTTACTGATGTTGGCAAAACATTTGGATCAACAACTTTTCCATCCCTCAGTGGCATAGATTCTGTAATAAAGGTACTTGTTAAGGAGTTCTTGAAGTGTTATTTTGGTTTTGGGTAGTAGATTCTTTAGGTTACACAGGACATTCAAGTGTCTTCCTCTGTGATTGTTTTCTATACCTTTAAAAATTACAGCTCATATTAATTCTAATTCTATTGTTATTGACTCTACCCTTATGAACTGTTCTAATTCTCTATTCTTAATTCTGTTTCACTGAGATTATCCATCCTGGTTAACAATAGTTACTTTCAGATATGTAATATGATAGAATTTATCACATTTTTAGTAAATAAATAATATGTTGGCTATCAATAAGATTAATGCAATGCATATATGCATGGTTGCATACTTGCATAACATTCCCAGGAAGACAAATAATACTCCTTCTTGAATCATGCTTCAAAATATTTCATTTTATATAATGATTCACTTAACAGACATAATAATTTTATTGATACTGCACCATTGAGGTAAACAAAAGTAACAGCTGTAGAAAACATAATATGAAATGCTGCTTGTTAAATATTGAATAAGTACTGAGGACTGCCAAGTTAAGTGACCATGTGGCTAACTCAGTGTTCTGCTACCAGAAGCCTAAGTTTGCTCTCAGAACAAAATGCAGGTGTGAAAAAAAAGGAATGGCAGGTGAGAGGAATCTGTCTGAACCAGGTTTTGATTCAGGCTGCTGGGCAAGGTCTCACTACTTGGATTCACTGCCAGTGGTCTGTGTGAAATCTTAGAGCTCCAAGTGCTGTGTGACCCTGGCTGGGCAGCTCCTCACCCTCCCACTCACTGCTTTTCCAGGACATGGGGTTCACCAGCTGAGAATGGTCAGAGAGCTCCATCCGAACCCCCAGCGCTGCTGCACTGCAAATAACAAAGAGTTGGTATTGTTCCAGCAGAATTCCTGCTCCAGTGAATTTCCCCAGAGGCTCAATTTTTCAGGAAATTCAGGGTAGTAACACCCAGATTGCCAGTTCTGCTGGCAGGAGAAAAAAAACCTGGGTTTGTGAGCACATTTTATCTGCAGGCTCTTTCTCTGCCGTCACCAAAGTCAGTGATGTGGTAGGGAGGGTCAAACAAAGGTGAGAATCACTTGTACTGGTGTCCTCAGCTTCTTTCTTAGTCCTGGAGGCAGCACAGCAGGACTGTAACTGTGCTTAGGAGGCAAGGTTCAGTCAGCTGTCATTGTCTTTATGCATTCCTCCCTAAATGTCTGCAAAAAGGATCTTTTTCTCCTGCATGTTTTGAAACCTCAGGTGCCTACCCACAGCCATAAATTTGCCTTAAGCCTATCTTAGGTATGAATAGGTATTTGCTGGGAAAACAGTAGAGTGCTGCCCCAGCCACCAATCTTTCTGTGCCCCTTGGAGGGCAAAGGAGCTCAGAAGTACTGGAATATTTTCAGTTTCAAGGCATAAAATTTGCCTACACTCTTCATCAAAGAAAGGAACAGCCATAATAAGAGAACATCTTGTAAACAGTGAGCTACTGAAGGAGCTCTAATGCAAAAGAGAGATGCGAGAGAGATGGAAAAGGCGAGTGTACCACAAGGAAATATAGAAATAGTGCTCCTGCATGCAGTAATGTAGTTAACAAAGGAAAAATTCAGCCAGAGCTCAAATTGGCAAATGATGTCAAACACGGCAAATTATTGCTCTGTTACAGAGTGGAAGCATGGCAAAGCTGCAGGTGTGCTGCTGAATGGGGATGGAAGGTTAATTAAAAATGCAGAAGTACTCTGTGCCCTCTTCACATCAGTTATCATGGGTGAAATCAGCCCACAGGTCTCTGCTGAGAAGCAACAACAAACAAATATGTCAGAGAGTTCATTTGAGGACAATCCCCACAAACTGGATATCTGTAGATACCTTCCCCATTTTCAGAGGGGAAAAAATGAGAGTAATTAGCCATGGGATCCAGAAAAGAGGTGGACTTTTCTTGATGGAAGTATTCAACAGAGAGTGAGACAGAAAATGGGGAAGTTAATCTAAGGCACTGCTTTCCATGGAAGTTTGAAGTACTGCTCAAATCTGGACTTTTACATCATTTTTATGATCACCTCTGGTTTCTGCAGAAGAATTGCAATGAATGAAAAACAACTAGTTTGATTACAAACCTGTTGTACATGTCTAGTGATGACTTAAACAAACACTTGCACGTAGCTCATCTCTTCAGTTTAAATTTTATTTCTCTTTTTCTTGCATGTGTGATGGTCCTATCCCTCTGCACCAAAGTAGCTGCAGAGAGAGAGGTTACACTTAAATTTTTATTCTGAATTATTTGCTCATAACATTTGAGCTTTGGCTTCTGTCATTAGCTCTTCTGTTTAAGGATCAGTGGAAAAACACTTTTTCTTAATGATAAAATTCTGCTGTAATTTCTGCTATTTGCAGCTACCCATGAGGTTATGATTTACAGAGCAAGATGTGATAACTTCTTCACAGCTCCCACTTGAATAATTTCCACTATGTTGCTCCGTTGTTTTGGTATATCACTCTCTGCTTTTTGGAAAGTTTTTGTGCTACCACACAGAAAAAAGGAAACATGCTTTTGTACCTCCATTCCAGGAAATTCTGTCCTCAAAACTATCCCTCAAACATTTTGGCAGATCTCCTGATTTTTGAGGTCTTAGTGAGGATCATCTGGATTGCTACCCTGCACCAGAACAATATCCAGCTGACTACTATGCTTTTCCACAAGTCAATAATGTTTACTTCCCTAAGGTGTCCTGCAGCCTTTTAGAGCCTCACCAGACAGCAGTGGTGTGAGGCTGTGCAGTCACAAATCTGCAAATACTCACCCAGATATTGCCTTTGGAGTTCCAATGAGCTGAGCCAACATTGCTGCGATTTCAGACTCTGTCTCTTGCACACTTCACAGCCTTTGTGGCTGGGATTTCACAGGCCAGCCTCCTAACCCTGGCTCTGACACCAAGAGTGTTCCAGCTAATTCCTTCCCCAAGCTACAAGTCCAAGAGCTTTCTGAGCTTGCCACATGGTTTTCCCAGGACACATATGATTTCCAGCAGCCCTAGTTATTTTTTGGCTGATGCAAGACAATAGATAGTGGAGAGAAGTATCATCAAAAAAGAAAGAGCAAGCTGTACACATTAGTTCTACCTCTGTGTCCTTGTGGCCATGCAACTTTAAGGTTTAGATTCAAAGCTTGTTAAGAGCCCACCTTTCTTTGTGTCCCTTTTTCCTCCTGAAAGTGGTCTTTTCCTCTCCTTCCAGCAGATGTTTTTCTGCTCCCAGTCTTTCCTCATTTTTTGACATGACTGAAGAAAGAACACTTCCTGGGTTGTCATTAGTCTCCTTGTCAGGAGCCTCAGAGATCAGACCTGTCAGATGTGCAAAATCTATCACCACCTCATCCACAGTTTACTTGTTACCCTGCCGAGTTTCAGATTGGAATAATTAGTTTGCCTTGAACCATTGCCAATTATTTTGCTGCTGTATGATTAAATGGACTGTAACTGAATAGCTGGTCACCAAGATTTAATTACTCTCCACTGTTACATCTAGCCAAGTTAAAGTTTTTTTTCTTCTTGTCACTTCCCAGAGGACTTCAGCTGAATCTGAAGGCAAAAGGTCACAGACATGCATAACAATGAGAAAAGAATTTGCAATGTAGAATAGAATAACAGAGAGTATCCCTAGTATCAGAGAGAGTTTATAAGCAGGGCGGTTAACAGGTTGTTGTGCATGCACAGAGACAGATACAAATAAGAAAAGTGAAAAATGGGCTTACTTATAAGAGCTATATCGTCTTTCCTAATTAAGAAAACTCTCTTCTTCAGTATGCAACCCAGATGGATCAAACCACACTTTTAAATAGAAAGTTACATGCCCAAGGAAATGTACTCTTCCTCTATGACTAAGATTCTTGCAATAAATTAGTATTTATTTCCCCAAATTAATCTCCCAGAATGTAGACATTTGTTCTCCAGTTATGAATTGCCACCTCACTGAAAAAAAGAGGCATGGGCTGTTTTTAATGTGTCTATGCCAAGTTTTGATTAATATTATGTAACTCAGCTGTTGAAATTTAAAATGTATTAAAATGAAAGTAGTCTGTTTGAGTCTTGGACTGAAACATTGTGGTCAATTAATCTGCAGTCTGGACCAGGACATTTGAGCACATCAGCAAAAAGATGTCAATAGTTCTGTGTCTTGCTTAGAAAAGCAATCCCAAAGTCCCCATAGTATAATCTGTTAAGCAAAGCTTTCAGTTTTGTGGGTTTGTGGGTGATCAGCAAAAGCACTGATGTGATTTTTGTAGTAGGATGTGGATGTGTAGATCTGATCTATTAATTCGATCACATGCATGCAAAGCAGTGCCTCCTACACCCCTCTATATTGCAAACAGCCAAGCAATGATTCATCAGACCAACATCCTCTTGATGAGAAAACTGAATCATTGAAGGCCTTCTGAATTCAGATCGATGGAGGAAAAGATACTGCAATTCATTCACATTCTTCTGGCAACTGCAATAAGCAGGTACTGCCCCAACACAATAGGCTTTTCCTTGTCCTGGAATGTTCCTGCTGCTCAGCACCATCACCACCACTGTCACAGACAGTAAGGTGGCAGCTGTGCACCCGCAGGAGACCTTTGGCTGCCTTTCCCCTTGAACCCCTCTTCTTCAGCTTCTCTTTTCTAGCCAGGACAAAATGCTGAGTGTCTCTCTGACCTGGACAAGGCCAGCTGGCATAGTCTGCTGGCGCACATTTGGTCAGTGGGGGAAGAGGCCACTTCTTCCTGTCTAGCCAGCCCTGGGGGAGGAGCTGGCACTTCTGCCAGGAGCATCTGCCTGGGCTGTGACACATCTCTGTTCTTAACACCACAGGGAAGCAGCTCCTGAACATAAGGAGCAGTGGGAGAGCCTTTGGGGGCAAGCCATGGACTGAAAGTGGGACACATGCATGGCCAGCAGCAAGCAGGGATTCTTAGGGACTGGGGGTTTTAGCCACAGAAATGTTGGGTCTTTGAATTCAGAAAAAAGTTCTGACTGTCTGGAGGTTTGGGACAGGTTGGAAGAAGAGGCAGGGACAGGCAGGATACACAGGAGGAGTGGCCTTCCCCAACAAGCATCTGAATTGGCCGTGCCATATCTGGGGCTGTAGCAAAACCCAGCCTCAGGAACCCACCTGACAGATTTCTCAGTGTGTATTCGTGATGATTACACTGTGAAAATCCTGGATCAGAGAGGTAAGCCAGAGACATGCATTTTCAGATTAATACTGATTTTTGTTGGCTCATAAGTTACTTTGACAAGATTGTTTCTGGACTTCAGACTTTTATCAAAGCTTCAGGATAAGGTGCTAAGAAGAAAAAGAGGATCCATCAAAAATAGCTCCTCACAGTCAAAGCATATATACTAAAAAACCCCAAATTCATTTAAACACTATTCAATCCTCCTGCTGTTAAAGAGAAGAGAAGTATGTAAGGGAGTGTTAAAATGAGATATAATAAGTGCATTTACAAACAAATTGTTATTTGTAATGAATAAAAGAAACTCCAATTCCTAGTGTGTTTATCTGCATGAAAGCTCTGACTTCCAGTGGGATAAGGTTGTGCAGCTGGAGAGATACTTACTGTTTCTGCCTTCACTATCAACCCACAGATTTTCACAGATTTTCTCAATTCTTATGGGGAAACTAATTGCCAAGTTTGGAAGAAATTTGCAAACAGTTTTGAAGGTCTTACAAACTGTTTTCACAGAATCTAAATCCTAACTAGACCTTAACTAACCTTAAGCTAGTCCACTACATCTGCAGGTACTGCTGTGTATGAGCATTAATTAATTTTTACTAATTAAAATTATCCAGATGCAGGTACAGCTATCTCTGGCTTTACTGTAATCACCAGGTAAGCCTAGGTGGAAGTCGGATACCCTTGTTTTGCATCTTCAGAAGCTGATTTTGCTCACATCCATCTGTGCAAAAGAAATATGATTCTCTCCTGCAGACAGCAGATAAATACCACGTCAGCTCTCCTCTGCTGCTGAATCCCTGGATGATCCTGTTATCTTTCTTCCATTGTTATTCTCACTGGCAACAGGAGCCCTTCAGCAGTCCTTGCTCTGTGCCCGGAGTGGGAGGTGGGGTGTGAGGCACTCAGCCACAGCACCCCCAGGCATATCCTCATCTCTGTTTCACCAGTGACCAGCACTGGGAACCTGAGCACAACACTTCATTTGTGGTCTGCTGGCTTCTTGTCCACATTTTTTTTTTTTTTGTTTGTTTCTCTTGTCTATTCAGCTTGTAGTCTTTTCAAAGGCTGGGACTGTCTCTGGCTGTCTAGACACACAGGACCTATTACAATGGGACATTGATTTCTGATGGGGTCTCCATCTGCTTACTGTATTGCAGATTACTGCTAACTTTAAAAAGCCACCTTTCAGCATCAGGGTTCAGCAGTAATAAGGACATTTGGACTTTATTGCAAAGAAAAATAATGCCTCTACTAGTGTAGCAATGAACAGACAAATAATCTATTTCAAAATCACAGAAGTTTGTGGGTTAAAAGTGGTTTATGTGGTTTTCATGTTTGGCCAATGTTGTATGCTCTTGCTTTCTTTCTCTGCTATCTGCTGAAGCCAACTGAAATGTCTGACAAGTTGCTTGGTTTTTCTGTGCAGTGTCTGTAATATAATCTGTTATTTCTTGCCACTTTTTGTTGTTCTTATCATTGCAGCCTCTGAATGTCTCAAAACAGCTGAATGTATTTGTAATATATAAATGCTATTGTACCCATTTTATACAGTGAAATATAAGGGCATGAAGTGATGCATAGGCATGTAAAAATTATCTTCCAAGAAAGAAAAATCCATATGCCCTATCTAATGCTTTAATCATGGGTCTAGCCTTTCTACAGTACAGTATTTTATTGAAAAGCCTCAAGGAAACCTCTCCTTGACACATGACAAATAAGAAATTCCTGCCTGATTCCTGCCAAGTTTATTTTTGTTTGCTTGTTTGTTTTTTCTTTTGGGTTTTGTTTTTCTTTTTTTTTTTTTTTTTTTTGACAAAACTGTTGCCATGTCAAAACAGTCTCAGAATTGCATCTTTGTCTGATTTTCACATCCTTTTCCTCTGGTTATGTAGGCAAACAAGAAGATTCTGAAAAGCTGCAACTTCCTTTAGAAATATTCATTTCTTCCCCAGTAATGTTCCCACCTAACAGAGCAGAGGGGAGGACAGGGAGGATGTCTGGCACGGGTGGATAAGTGTCAGGAGACATTCCTCTGTCCGTTTACGGGATAGCAGCTGCAGCACCATCACAGGCCCCGAGAAGACTGAAATAATGTGTTTGTGGCCAATTGTTCAGCCTTGGCAAGTGACCCTGGAGAGTCAGTGTTTGCAGCTAGTGATCCCAAGAGCAACCCTCTCTCCCTGCTTTTGTAAGAGCACTCTTTGGATTATCCAGGGTGCTCTGAAATCCTGCCTTTGAAACATGCCCAGCTCACCAGGCATCCCAGCCTAATGGGGAGAAAAAACACAGCAGCAGCAGCAGCAACAACAACAACAACAACAGCAAACCAACAACAAAACAAAACAAAACAAAAAACAACAACAAAAAAAACACCCCAAAAAAACAAAACCAAAAAACCACCAGCAAAGGCTGCTATGCAGAGCAGCATTTGAATAGACAGCAGCCAATTTGCCAGTACAACAATTCTGCATTGAGTTGATTCCTAGATATGAATAACCCTTTCAGGGAGAGCTTCCCAAATGAGGGAAATCCAGAAGCTGGCTTTTGAGAGTGAAATTCCCTGGGAATTCAGCATACGGCTTTGCCTGGCAGTGTTCCCACCAAAGAACCAACAAAAAGCAACTGGCTCTAATCCTTCTTCTTATGTATTTTGGCAGCTTTCTCCCATTTAAAAGGAAAATAAAAATAAAAGTCCATCTTGCTCCCACACTGGAAGAAGTCCAAGATACACACATTGGGAGTACAGGAACTGGCATTTTCTCCTCCTGACACTTTTTATGCTGGGTCTTTGATCACACAGAAAAAGGCAATTTATTTTTGCCTTTTATGGTCTTAAAACAAAAAGTTGCTCTTGGAAGCTGTCTGCAATACAATTTGGTGTTCAGCCTTCCTGATAAAACTGTTCCAAATAGCACCATAAAATAACAAGCACCCCAATAATCCTGGTTATAATCCCGTATATCTCTTCTGAACCATGAATTTTGTGAAGATTAAAATAAATGTGAGACCAAAACTGGACCTTTTTTTTCTGTTTTGGTTTTGTTTTTGTCATTTGTATGACCATTTTTTTAAAAGCAGAAAATGATTGGGAGTTCAATACTGCACTAAGACACAAGCACACATATTTTTAGTATCATAAGCCTTCATGCTTTTTACATAAGATGAGGTCTGAGATAAAGTTGTGGAGAAGATACAGTGTCAGATGATGGCAAAAAGCCATTTGTGTCACTCCTACTGCCCTTGGGGCATGTCATCCTCAGGCATATCAGAAAGTCTGACCCAGAGTTTTTATAAACTCTGCTGTTCTGTCCACATCTGCTCTAAGTCATGTGTTTTCTCTGTCAAGTCATGCAGAGTATTAGCTCCTAGTATTTGTAGAGAACTTCTGTTCACTATGACACTTTGACCTTTATATGGGAACAAAAACAAGACATTGCAGTTGTCCAAGTGATTTATATAGTAAAGATGTTATGAATTGGCATTTAAAATAGGTATTGCTCTCATGTAGCAAGCATCAGGCCTTGTATTTCATCAGATAACACGTCTTAAATTGGCTGTTAGGGGAAAGTCATACCTTACCCATATGAAATACTCTTGTTTATCCCAGGAGTGGTTTAAGAAACAGTTTGGAGAGAACCAAATTCCCAAAATGGAAAGAAAAAAATATCTGCTTTTATTCTGATAGAATAAAAGGCAGATTTTTTTTAATATAGAAGGCAAATATGATGATTTTAAAAGGATCTTAAAGATCCTCAGATATTGTGATGTCCTAGAATGAGTGGAAAATCTGATTTACACCTACAGAGTGCCTAACAAATGTCAAATTTGAAAACCCTGGAATTTAACAAGTTCTAACTAAAAGCATGGAAGAGAAAGGTGTGCACTAGTAGATATGCTTGGCAAGAATCAGCAGAATGAAATTCAGTGCGAAAACTGATAGCATATGGGGCCTGAGACCTTGTCTAGCAGATTTTAATACTCTGACAGGAAAGGCTAAACTGAATAGAGAAACCATGGTAATTTCTACCAGCATCTCTGACTGGGTGGTGATGGTTATCCATGCTGTGCATCCTCACCAATGGAGATGGAACTCACCAAGAAGTTCACAAGACAGAAGAAGCCCCACATTTTGACATGTTGCTATGTTGTTGTTAGGGGCATAATTTTTGTTCAGGTGAACGACATTTGGGCAGATGAAAAATGAAAACTGTGACTGGTAGAGGTGACGTAAATTACAGCGTGACAACAAAGGCTGTCTGTAGGATACAGCAGAGGCCTCAGCTCATGCCTCCACATACCTTGTTGACTGCAGCATCCCAAACCTGTTGTGGAGGTCTCTCCACAGGGTAATTCTGCTGCTCTGTTTTCCTGGTCATAGAAATAGCTGTGTGTGTGCTGAGTTGCAGGTGGTGGGGACTGCTCTGGGGGATGCCTGCATTGCAGAAGGATGTGTAATAATCAGTCTGACCTCAGCAACACCCCACTCAGACTGAACAGAGTGGGCTGGCTCTGGAACCAATTCTGCAGGCTGCACAAAGGTGAGGAGTAGGATGGGACACACAACAACCTTGCAGGTAAGCCCAGACTTGGATGGCAGAGCTGTGGTGGTGAACCAGTGAGGGGACACTGCTGTGGAAGTGGTGCTTGCAGAGAGCACCAGTATAGTGAACAGATAAAGAAGAACTTCCCCAGAATTCCCAACTGGAATTCTTGACAGAATCCTTGATTTGCTCTGTACATGCAGATTTCCTTTGTGGTTTCCTCTTCCCCAGCACAGGAAGAACCTCAACCTGTTGGAACCAGTCCAGAGAAGACCACCAGGATGACCAGAGGGATGGAGCAGCTCCACTGTGAGGAAAGACTGAGAGAATTGGGCTTATTCGGCCTTGAGGAGGCTTCAGGGTGACTAATTGCCCCTTCCAGTGCCTGAAGGAGCCAACAAGAAAGGCAGAGAGAAACTATTTACAAGGACTTGGAGTGACAGAACAAGGGAGAATGGCTTGAAACTGAAAGAGAGTAGGTTGTTTTGATGGCAATTCTAACCCCAAACTTACTGACTTCTCTGACTGCTATGTAGTTTTTTTCTACAAAAAATATTTTTAATGAAACAGCACTGGGGGGTAAAGCATGTTCTGATATTTGATCCTGTCCTGCCTCATTTGGATTGTGCAGGCTTTCGTACTCTGCAGCAGCTGGGGATGCACTGAAATTTTGGGTTCACCATGCAGCAAGTGCAGGTCTAACTTCATGGCAGAGCTCTGTCAGTGACAGACTGACTGAACTCTGGTTTCACTTCTGCAGCTGCAAATCTGGCAGTTGCATCTATCTGACAAATTGTGGCTGCAGATTAAGCTGGATAAATTGTGGGCTATTTCTTTCTAATCACATCAGTGGTAATGAAATTATGTTTCACAATATTTTTTGAAGTGACACATTCAACAGAACTTGTCACAAGCATCAGAAATTGTCTATTTAGAGCAAAAGGGGTCTTGAGCAGTGAACAGTGCTGAAGACTCAGCTGGTTTTTTAGAAGTACAACTGTGAGGGAAGTCAACTGGATCTCCAGGGTATCACTGCAGTGCTGAACTTAACAGTATCCAGGCAATCCAACCATTTCTCCTCTTGCCCTCTGCACTGTTCTTACCTGACATTTTTCTCTTATTCAGAAACTGTTTGTCTGGATCTGACTGGTGGCCCCCTTCATCCTTACTGGGCAGGCATTGAGGTGCTGCCCACTTTCATTCTCCTGCTACCAAAGGTTTTCTGCTTCTGTGGGAAGGGGCAGCAGGAAGGGGTGCATGCCTTTGTCTCACTGCCCAGCACATTTACTGACAGACGAAAATAAAACCCTGAGCAAGAAGAGAGCAGCAGAGGTGCAGAGGCATATGCTCTCTTCTCCTCCCATAATGTGGGTGGCAGCCTCCTGCAGAGGAATCAGATTTTAGCCCTTTCAGTCATGAAGAAATTCTCAGAGACACAAAAGGCCGTGTTAATCAACACAACAAAGCCTGCTTCATCTACCAGAACTCTCAAGACATGGCATCAAGATAAATTTCCATTTACCCAGTGGTGTAGTAGCCCAAAGCTACCAGTTCCCAAAGGGTCACAAGCTGTCATGCTCTGTGTTGATGGTCTGTTTGGCCGCTTTTACCTGGAGTAAATGCAAGGTATTACAAAGTACCCTATGCCAGAAAAATGTGAGCAATTTCACTTACCGTGGAATGCCATGGAAAGAGAAGAGCTTGAGAAGAGTATAGCTGTGATATCCAGTGTATGACAACTCCCTTGTGCTGCTTTTGGCTGGAATACAGTTAATTTCCTTCACAGTACCAGGACTGAGGCCATGTTTTGGATCTGTGCTGTAAGCAGAGCTGGTAGTACAGGAATGTGTTGGTTATGGGAGCTCAGTGTTTGCAAAACAAGGCAAAAGGTGTGCAGCTTTTGCTTTTCCTATTAGACTGTCTTTGTCTCAACCCAGGAGTTTTTTCATTTTTTCTCTTCTACATTTGCCCCCACTGCACTGGTGGGGGAGTGAGTGAGCAGCTGTGTGGTAAGTACTTGCTAGCAGTCCTTGGCACACAAAATGGGCCATGAAGGGCTTGAGATTATGACAGACTTGACCGGAATGTGCCTTTTAGAACTGCCACTGGCTTTGGTATGTGTCCTGGTTTGAAGGACAGGTGTCTGCTGATAAAAGAAGTTTTTCATTGAAGTGGAGACTTTAATTCCACTCCCCCAAGTATTATAATTGTTTGAATCGAGGACTCTGAAGCAGAGATAAGGGGGTAGGAATAACAGCTCTTTTACTAATATATCTAACCATACAAGCAGAAACAAGAGCAGTTGTTAAAACTGCCAAGAAAACAGAACAGATACCTCGGCTCCAGTCCTTTCTTTAGCTGCAGGCACTCTCTCTGCCCTCGGTCCCGGTGCTGCAGACAGACCAAAGCCCGGCAGCTGCAGCGGGAGCACAGGCGGGAGGGGCGGCAGCGGCCACGCCGGTCTCGGCTGGGAACGGGCTGGAGAGGGCAGCTCCTCGCTCACCATGTGGGTTCTGGTGGTCAGCTGTGTCCGCAGAGGCAGGAGGCTGGAACGGGGCAGATGCAGGGCAGGTGATCACAGACCGTCTGGCTCTCCTGCGTTCGGCCTCGTGGCTGCAGACGGGGCGTCCTCCTCCGAGCTCCCTGAAACACGAGTCCCCCTCCAGAAGTCGCTCCCACCTTCCCCTTTGTCCAGAGACATCAAAGATGCTGGGTGTAACCCGGCCAGCTCCACTGGCATGATAATGGGAAAAGTTCTTTAAATTGACACAGTAATAGAAAAACACTCAACCCCCAACATTATGGTATGCAGTACCGTTGGCTCACTATAAAGAAGGTTGTGTCCCATTTTAGACAGTTACAGTCTGGATAAAGACAGAGTACAAGAGAATTGCTTATTATCCAGGTTGGCCCCAGCTATCACGTGTGATTCCTGCATGCTTTTCTTCCTGGAAGACAAGGAGAAATCTGGTACAGTCCTTCTGTAGAAGGAGGACAATAAGGAATGGAAATACAGATAGTTGTGCTGTACACAGTCCTCTTTCTCTGGTTTGGTAAGAGCTCCGCTCTCCTCCTCCACCTCACACATGAGAACCTGTGCTTTACATCCTGGTAACTGTGATGTCTTGAAGTCAAAACTGAAACCTCCAGGCCTCAGATTTCTAGAGTCTTGACTCCTTAGTCATGAAAGTATGTGAGAGGAATGTTACATTTGTCTTTACAAACAAACTGTAGATCTGTTGGTAGGTAAAGTTAGCACCTGGAGATAAAAGAAACAATGGGAGGGATTACACTGATTGATGAATGGAAAGAGATTTGCCTTTACAAACAAACTGTAGGTTTGCTGGTAAATAAAATTGGGTAACAGAAGATGAAAGAAGCAACGGGGAGGGGGAAAACTGAATTCTACAAGAATTAAAAATTAAAAGGGAGGGTTATACATTAGAGGGGAATGTCAGGTGCCAGGCGTTCTGGGAAGTCTGTGCCTCTCGAGTACCTCAGCCAATGCGGAAAGAGAGAGGGAAAAGCGGCCGGGAAATTAGGATAAAAAGGGAGGCTGCATCCTCCAAAATTTGAGAGATCCCAGGGGAATGCCCCATGGCCTCTCCCTTTATTCGAATAAAGCAAAAAGGACTCTCCTGTCTCCTTTTTTGGACATAAACCTCTGGTGTTTGTGGATTAATTTCCCTTACATATGGGTGAATCAGCATGGGATCATTTAACTGTCCCAACTTCTATTTCTCCTTGTTTATTTTTTCCACAAAAGCTAATCAGTTCTTAAGCTGAAGTAAGATTTGTCTGCTGTGTCTGATAGAGCCACACTCAGTCTGGAAATGCCTGCATGTGTCTTACTCAACTGCTATAGATTTTGTAGGTGTTTTATTCTGAGCTAACTGCTGCAGAAGAGGAGCAGACCACTGGATGCTGCTGCTTGATGGGAGATGGCAGCTTCCAGCTCAGGAGTGACACCTTCCATTTGTTCTTACAGCTTTGCAGCTTTGCTACTCAAAACCTTCTGATGAAATTCACACCATAGAAAGAGTTTAAAAAAAACAAACAAAAAACCCACACTGCACTTACTTTGTCTCACCTCCCAGTGGAAGTAAAGGCTTCCATTTGCCTTTGTAGCTAACAATAGATAGGACTTTTCCACTGGTGAGATAAAGCAAAGGCCCTCTGTAATCCATTTGCATCTTTGTAGGCACTGGTGGCTGCAAAAAACATCCTGGGATACACTAACACCCCTAGGTTCAAGATGCTCACGTGCTGGATGTCCTGTGCTTATTTTTGGTAGGAGGCTCATTCCTAAGATGTCCTGTGCTCCAAGATAATTAAATCTCACCCCTCACCCTGCATCTCCTCCTGAGGTCTAGCCATGCTATTTTGGCTGTAAAAAGGAAGTGAGTGCAACGATTTTGAACAGAGGACCCATTGTGGAGCTCCATGAAACTTTTTAAAGTGAGGCTGTAGTAATGATGTTTTCACTGCCTTAATGATACCTTCAACTTTGTAAGTTTGGAGCTCTGCCTTTCTGGGGATTGCAGCCTGGGTGGATAGCAGCTCCTCAATAACTCTCCTTGCAGCTCAGCTGGGGTGTTCAGAAGCCCAAGGATTCTTTCCTTCCCACGAACCCAGTGTGACTGACTGGGAAGGATGGGGCTCTGCATCAGAGCCTTTCTGTATGTGTTAGAGTGGCCACAGGGCCACCACCTGAGTCCAGAGGTCAGTGGCCACACCAGTGTCTGCTAAGAGACAGCTCTGGCATACAGTTCTTTACCAGACAAGCAATTTGCCCAAGGCATGAAGATGAGGCCAGCTGACCCCTGCAGACCCCTGCTGCCCCTGTCAGGACACCTCCCTGAATTTCAGATGTGAATACTCCAAACTGCCCTCTGTCATTCTTCCTGCAGAGAGCCTGGCATCCTGTTTGTTTCTTGTGGAAATTCCTGAAAGTCTTCCAAGAGGTTAGCAAAATGTTGTCATGCAGAACTCCGTGCAAACCAGGTAAGGAAAATCTTGGGAGATCAAACAGCCTTCCTCCCATCAGTTGCTTCTGAGACCAGCCTGTAAAACCCAGTTGTCTTGGGTTGCAATACAGGATGTGACCAGAAATGTGTATTCTATCACCATCTTTTGAAGCCGGGTGAGGCAGTGATTCCCTATCTCCATGGCACATATTATCTGCTCATGGTGCTTGGTGCTACTCAGGGTGCAGAGAAATTGTTAACATTTTAGAAAGACAACTTCCCCTGCTTCTTCTTCCTCCTTGAAATTAGATTAGTAATTCCCTTCAGGATTTTAGAATGTGAAAACTTGGATCAGTTCTAACACACATCATAATATATTTTATGTCTTTTTTTAGGGCCAAACACTGACCTGTGTGCTCAGTTTTCAGACATACTGCCTGTTGCTTGACACAGCCTCTCTGTTTCTCAAGTACTCAGGCAGAGCAGCCTGACAGCCAGAACTGGCATTCCTGTAGGCAACAGGATGAAGAGGGCAGACAAATGTGGTTTTGGGATCTCCAGTGCTGCAGGGTGCTCAGCAGAGCCAGCTTGCCGGGGAGGGAACAAATGAACAAGAGTCAGAATAGAGGCAATAGCTGCTAATTTTTTTATCCTGGGGTGAAGGTGGGGGAAATCAACATAAAGTCACAACTCTAACCACTTGCTCTTGGCAGGGTGACACAGAGTTGCTTCCTACTAAGGGCCATTATCAACACCTTCCTACCAGACATGCAATTAACACTAATTGGTCCTGAAGAGTCATTAATTTTGGTGTCCTCCTGTCCCATCCACAAGCAAGCCAAATCCTTAGTGGCAGAAACTGTGAGTTCCTCTTGACCCTCCCACTTAATCACTGGAATTGGTGATGCAGATAAGGAAGAGTAGTGCTTATACCACTTCTCTCACTGGGACGTTCACTGAAAAGCTTCCCTCGTATTTGAGGCAGTTCCCATAAGATTCCCTTTGTTGTATTTAGGTGCTTCCACATTTTGGTCTTATTCCCTGTGGTGTTAGGAGCCCATTATCACATTTTAAAAATAAAAGGGAAGCTTTAAAGTGGTGCTGTGCCCTTGTTAGTACAGCATCAGTGTTTCTAGGCTTTCTCTCTGCCTGTTTATCTTGCAGCCCTCAAAGAGTCAGCCCTCCTGAGCACCCAGTCTGATGCCCAGAGAAACACCAGAGGAACAACTCCTCTCTGCTGCTTTTTCCCTACTGCTAAAGGGGCTCTGTAGCTGGCTTCCACACAAGGAAGTCTTATTTCCTCCAGCCTTATGAGCAAATACAAGAGTCAGAGCACTGGCCTCTTCCTCTCTGCATCCTACAACAGCACTGCCTTCCTCCTGAGGCCCACAGGTCCACCCTTACTCCCAAGAATGAGCCTTTGTCACATGTTAAACCCTGCAAATGCCAAGCCTGAGCATTGTTCAAATAATGTGTCTGTGTCCCTTTGCCCTGCTTCCACCGACCTTTTTGCCTCTGTCCTCCTCCTTGTTTGTCTCATTTTCTTTTCTTTTTCCTGTACCAGGCACCTGTTAAACTAGTACAGAAAAGGGAAAGAAATGTATGTCTTGTGAAATAGAGAGGGAGATGGTTCACAACAGTTGAAAAAGCAGTTAAGTAGCACAGCAGCACTCTTATGGGGCTTTTCTCTTCCAAGCACTGTGATTTTTCAGCTGGAGTGCAGTCATGTTATAAATTTGCTACTTAACCTGCCGTGTTCATGGCAGTGTAAGCAATCAACAAATTAGCACCATTTAATTTTTCTTCATTGTATCTGTTGGGCACCATTCCATTCTCAGAAGAGGGAGCTGGTTTTTCTTTTTTTCTCCCTATTTTCTTTTTTCTTTTAATAACCTTGAACTGCTCTAAGGACTACAGCAGTGCTGCATCTGGCAGTGTCACACAGACCACACAGGGAGAAGAGGTCAGCGTAGGGTGAGCACCAAAATTCTTGTGCAGCATCAGCTGAGGCTGTTTGGGAAATGCATTGGCAGAGCTCAATCCCCCCCTCGTCTCATTCTGAGCATCCAACTCTTGTGCTTGTACAGCTCAGGTGACTCTCCCCAGCACCTCTGGCAAGGAAAGGTCTCCTTGGCAGGATGGCTGGGATGGGTGTCCTTCCCTGAGCCATCAGGCTGCTCTGTGCTGGAAGCAGCTGTGAGGGTCTTAGCCAGCACCTTGCCTCTGCACAGCCACATTTGGCAGTTCAAAAGTTCATAGGAGGACTGTCCAGCTCCTCCAGGGGGGAGAACATCACTCAGCAACCCCAGGCAACAAAATGATGAATGACAGTTCTGCAGGAGGATGCCCTAATAGGTTCTGACTAGAATTATGCCAGCTTATCCTTTAGTCCCCTGTCTTTGGTGCCTCACTGTGGAAATGGTCTGAACCTTAATACTTTCCCTGTTTTAATGTGCCGAGGTAATTTATTTCTGTTTGTAACAGAATAGTTCTCATTTTCAAGTCTATAACAAAGTTCCTCTGAGGATTTTGGGTTATCTTTGGCTTATCTACAGCTATTGGTCATTTTCTTGATTTTAGACATGTCTGAAGGTTCCTTCTTCAATTGCTGACTGACACTGGCCAGACCAAGATAAAAAACATAGGCTTTGTCTTTGAACTGTACAGTGGTGTGATCAGCAGTGTGGCAAAAATTTACTTTGCTGGGTTACCTTCTTTGTTTGTACTTGAGATGATCTTTCCCTGGTGGGTGACATTTGGCAAGTCACTTCACCTGCCTTGTCCCCTCTTAAACCCTATTAACACAGCCTCTCTGGGTTTTTGTTTTTTTTTTTTCTCTAAAGTCTGCAGAGCAGGTGTTGTGCTTTGATCTGTGGTTGCCCAAACCAGATCTCCACCTTGCCTTCAAATAATGAGAATTTAGAAATGAAAATATTCAGACAGGACCAGGACAAGGCCACAAAGTACAAATCTGTTACTTTGTCTATGTAGTTTTTATTTTCATCATCCTGCTCTGTCCAGAAGATCTGCTAGGGACTTTCTTACTAAACAATAAGTGAAGTGGTTACTTTCCTGGGGTCAGTGACTGGGTCAGATGGGAATTTGTTAAAGCACTCAGAAATAAATTATTAAAGGTGAATTAATCCAGTGAAAGAGTTTGATTTAGTTGCTCTAAAGTGGGTTTTAGAATTTTTTGTTTAGTGCAGAGAGCAATAAAAATTATTTGTTTTGGGATCCTAGGGTTGACATTTGCCAAAGTGCTGAGCTGTCACAGCAGTCCTGTGACGTGTACCCAGGGGCAAAGGGCTCTGGTGTAAGGGTGACTTGGTGGGTACATGGCACATGGCAGGGAGGAAAAGGGTTCAACTTACAAAGCAGATAAAATTTCATAAGGAAGAAGCTATGAGATAGGTCGTTCTGCTCTGAGGGGGAGAAAAAAAAATAATCTTCTTGAAAGCACGGCTGAAAGGATATAGCATCATTAAAATGTGTCCCATTTAATTGCTATGTGGGTGGGATGGTCTACCAACAATCTGCTGGAACAATATCTTACACTTATCTGGAGCAGATAAACTCTTGCCTCTGCCTTTTTGGTTTGGTTTTTTTTTGTTTGGTTTTTTTTGTTTGGTTTGTTTTGTTTTCTTTCTCTGTGAAACAATGCAAGTTAATTAGCTAGAGAGTTTTTTAATTACTCAATGCTGAGACTTGATAGGTATACTACAGTGTGACAACCTTTCTTTTGACTCTAAAAAGCATGGACTTTAAATTTATTTTTCATCTCACGAATCCTGGCCCTGCAGAGCCCTGAGCTGACTTGTGGTTTCAGATGTCACTGTTGCAGAAGTACTGCCACTGGGTTTTGTTTGTTTTTATCTTTGTGCTTAAATCTTCTGGTCCAGCACAGGCAGAGGATACTTGCATCCTCTCCTCTTGCATCAGGATAATTCAGTTGTATTAGGGAAAGATTTTTAGGGTCACTTTAGCAGAAGTGGTCAAAGTGGGAGCTTTGAAGAGGGTTTGAGAG
The DNA here is from genome assembly GCF_903797595.1 of Erithacus rubecula. Lineage (NCBI taxonomy): Eukaryota > Metazoa > Chordata > Aves > Passeriformes > Muscicapidae > Erithacus > Erithacus rubecula. The sequence goes on along the minus strand of NW_027635539.1, from coordinate 695,194 downwards.
AAAAGTCTCAGCCCAGCATGAAGCAGGGCAGAAAGAGCTTAAAGGGTAATTTTTTTTTTCTTTCAAAGACTAAAATGTGGGGTTTATGCTGTCGTATTTTTTTTTTCCACCAGCAGAGGTCTGTGCTGTAAGCAATGACATTTTCCACAGTGTCTGACTGCATGGGATGGGAACATATTTTCCCTCCACTTAAACCCAAAAAAAAAGGTTGGCAAACCAGGAGTGCAATGAAAACCCAGGAGCAACTGCATGTAGATGAAGAAAACACTGCATTGCAGTGGGTTGCAGAATCAAAATAGCCCCTTTTCTACCCTAAGAGGAATAAAGAATCAGCTTTCTTCTCCTTCCTCTCCCTTCTGCGCTCTTTTCTTTGTGATGCATATTCTTACGCTTGTGGTTAAGAAAAACCCAACAAAACCAAGTCACTGGACAGGCATGCACCAGCAACCCTCATTTCTAAATCTCTCATTCTCTCTTTAGCAGCTGCTTCTGCTGTAGATAGTAAAGTTCTGCCGAGTGAGTCATGAAGGGGAAGCACTCTCTTTCATGGGCAGTGTGTTTTGTGAGTTGGTGAGGATCTTTCTGAGGCTTTTCCTCTCCTCAGATTGTGGAATTTCTGGTGATGTGGTGGGAATGCTAAAGGCTTGTCCAGACTGAGAAAAAAGGAGTATAATGTTAGTGCACTGAAACATACATCTTCCAAATTGTATCTTTCAATGCACACAACAGCTGAGAGAAATTCCTGTCTTGCTAACTTCTTTATATTTAATTGCAGTTCCTGGAGTACCAGGGACTCATTTAAAAGTCACTAGATTCAGGAGTTATGCGAGTTCATGAGGCAGTTCAGGGAATAATAGAATAATTTAGGTTGCAAAAGACCATTAAGATCATTGAGTCCAGCCATTTATCCATCACTGCCAAGCCCAGCACTAAGCCATGTCCCCTGGTATCACATCTGCACACCTTTTAAATCCCTCCAAGGATTCTGCCACACCATGGCTGGGATTGCCCAGGGGCCATCATCCTTCTTGGCCACCTGAGCACCCCTGGGCTCATTTTCAGCCCCTATTGACAAACGACCCTTCAGGAAGCTCCATAAAAATGCCAAAATGCAGACAGAAAAGGCACACCAGGTTCTTTCTTTTTTTTTTTTTTTTTTTTTTTTTTTTTTTTCCCCAAGCCACCTGTGAGCTCCTTGGAGACCATGAGCTGGTCACAGCTGCTGGATGAATTGGTGTGGTTAATGCTGAGCAGAAGTTGTACTGGAGATCAAGAAGCTCCCACCATGCCAGCTCTGTTTGCTGTTGATGAACACAAGCCAGCTCCCAGCTTCCTCACTGGCTAGGCTGAGGAGAATGCACACCATTTTTAACCTGGCTTAAAAAATAAAATAAAAATCAGAGTTCCAGACCTTTGCCTGCTCTGCATGGCATGCTGAAGCAAAGATGGAGCTGCTTATTTGGTGTAGCCCAACACCAGGCAGGCAGCTGCAGCCTGCTAGAACTCACCCCTGCCCTGCAGCTCTTCACAACCAACCCCTGGAGAGAGCTGAAATTCAGGCAGACCAGGTGGAAACTGTGGAGATAACTTTCCAGCACCTGAAAGGCCTGGGAAAGAGGGAGCCACAGATATCAGGGTCCAGCAGAACCAGGGAGAATGTGGTGGTGGCTTGCTGCTGTGGGAAAAGGAAAAAAAGGTAAAGTTGCAAGGTGTGCAAACAGGGTTCTTATGTACAACACAATCAGTGCAATTCCCTTCTCTGCACGGCAGCCGTGTCCCATTTTGAAATAATTTCCAGTCCAGGATGGGAATAGTGAGAAGCCTGGAAAGTGTCAGACTGAGAGAAAGGTTGTGATGTGATTCAAGATGAGTGTGACAGAGAATTTCAAGTACTTAAGAAGGAGAGGCAGGAAAAGAATGGAAATGTCCACAAAGGGAGGAGTGATGAGCTCAAGCTGTGGTGTTGAAGTTTGGACAATCCTGTAGCCATGAGGCACTGGGATAGAAGGTGGGGCCTCTGTCAGGGGATGAATTTAAGAGCAGGTTAATAAAACATTCACTGGGAATAACCTAGACATAGCTGAGTCTTTCTGGACCCAGAAAGTGGACTTGAAGATTTCCTGAGGTCTCTTCTTATAGACTTGCCTGCTTTTAGTAATGCTGATGGCAAGAAAATTGGGATGGGACAAGTTGCTAGGCTGAGTTTGGAGGTCAAATATCTCCTTCCACACCTACTCCTTTTATTGGAAAACCAGCACATTTCTGGTTTTACACTCACAAAAGCTGATTTCTTTTGTTTCCAGGAGATGGATTCTCATCCCTGAATTTATCTGTGAATTCACAGTTCACACCACGACAGCTTTGTGCTCTTTGCATCCTTTGTGCCCCAGTGGGACAAAGGAAGAGGCCACCCTCCTGCTCTGAGTTGCTGACAAGATCAGAGAAGGACTTAAATGTGTGGTGGTTTCCTTGGCCCAGATAAACACACTTTCCCCACAAACACAATGAATTTGCTTTCTTCTAAATTCTAAACTGGGCATGGAGAACTAAAAAACCATTTTGTACTCACACAATCTGAGATTCAGTGGCCTTTATGTCCTTGAGTGGAGATCTGCCCTTGTAAAATGCATCAGTGTCCAGAGCACTGGAAAGACTCAGCAAGCTGGACATGTTGGAGCTTCCCACAGTGTCATTTCAGTGGCATTCACCAGTGACTCACCAGCAGCATGACAGTGGTGGCAGCTGCACTAATGCCTGTGGCTTCCCTCACACAGCAGCACAAATATTTTTTACCCTTGTTGTCTGGAAGATAAAGTTTGAAACGTGTGAGCTCTCTTTGGATATGCTGTTGCCTTGTTACAGGTCTCTGCTGGAAAAGAAGCACACTGCTCTGATGCACTGTGCCCTATCAAATGGGGTAATATTGATGACTTCCACAAAAACTCCTTGATGTAACTTCTTCAATGAGTAGCTTCTTCAATGTTCATTCCACAAGCTCTGCAAGGATGCAGGCAGGCAGCAGTGAGGCCTATCCAGTGGGAAAATAGAAAGGCAGGCCTGGTTGAAAAGCAGGGGTGACAGTTCCGTGCCAAAGTGCAGAAAATCCTCAGTTGTGTTTTCTGTCTCCTTGTTCATTTCCACTATCACACCTCATCTAGCCAGTCCTAGAGCATGGAAGCTTGTATCTCTCTGGTTTCTGCTCTGAAAAGCCATTTCAGGATCTGCTTGCCTATGAATACCTGTCTCTCCCAAGGAAAGGGAACCACACTCAGCAGCCAAGCATCACCTGGTGGCAGCACTGCTCTGAAAAACCCCAGCAGGTCGAGAGCTGCTGCTCCTCCTCTTGGGAAGTCCCTGAGACCCTAGATGGAGCTTCCTGAGGTACCACTTCCACCCAAAGGAGGTTGCAGCCACAAACCCCTTCCTCCACAGATCTGGGCTGGGAGCTGCCTCTGAGTCTCACAGCTCACCCTGCAGGGGTCCCTGAGCACTTCATGGGCACCTTTCCCAAGAGGATGTGATAGTGAGAATGTAGTGCATGGCATCACCCTCACTGATCATTTGCAAATTAGGACTTCAGCTCCCTAAACCATTAGAGCAGCTTGCCCTTTTGTTTTTTCAGCAAACAGCCTGGGTATTTACATTGCTGTTATTAATTCATTATAGATGGCACAAAAAATAGCACTAATCCATTCCTTACCTGTGACAGTAAAGAGTCTTAATGGAGAGAGAAACAAATACAGGTAAAAAGTTGGAGGATTGGTCTCTGTCTTTGTTTTCTGGAAAACAACCCAGACAAAAGAACATCACTTTTAAAAACACTCAGTCTTGCTGGCTCAAATCTGGTTTCTATTCTCAAAATGTTAATTTTAAAAGCAAGACATCTTATTTTCTATGCAAAGTCACATAGTGTTCAGTCCCCATTCATACCAATGCAGAGTGTGGAGTGCTTATTTTTGTTTCCTTTAACTATTAAAAGCAAGCTTTCCTCAACTCTTCAAGAAAAATAAAAACCCCCATTTCCATTACATCTGTCCATGCCCACTGTAATCACAAAATTTTCATTTTCATGTTTACTGCATTAAGAATGAATTCCAGTCTGACTTCCCTATGGGAACAGTGAAGTATTATTGCAATATAAAATAATTAATTTGCTTATAATTAACGATAATCTGGATTCAGGTCCACACAGTGCAAACCCTGGGGAGGAGCCACCAGGGAGCAGGTGGCAGTGTCACTGTTACCTGCAAGAGGTGACAGCTGCCTTCCACCACTTCCTCAGGGATTTTTACTCCCATTTTGAGGCTGGGAGTGGACACCATCCATCCTTTCTGCCTGAGCAGAGGCTGGAAAATCCCCCACCCATAATACCAGGACTGGAGGAGTATTCCAGCAGCACCAATGCCAGCAGAAATGGAGGGCTGGGGGCAGTGTGTGTATGTGTGTGCATGCAAAAATCAATGCTGTGCTACTTGACTCTGCATTTCTCATGGATAAAATCCCACTCTAGCTTACTGATGGAAGTTTCTTTGGCTTTTTTTTGCAAAAGCAGCACCACCTGGTGGCTGGGGTTGTGCTGAGGCAGTATAGCAGCTGTACTCACCATGCTGACAAACGCAGGGGGGAGAAAATGTGTCCAAGGGGCAACATCTTCCCTGCAGATAAGGCAGGGGGATTTTTGTTAAGGGATTTTTCCTCCAGAATCCAGCAAATAATTTTCAAAGCCATCCTGAATTCTTGTCTCTAAAACAGTTCCCCCTTCTCATCTCATGCTGGTGCAGAGCAAAAGAGAACCCTCAGTGCTCATAAAAATTGCATTAACCCTGAAAGAAGAGCCCTCTAAAAGATTTGAGCCTACTGTGGTGGGCTGACCTTGACTGGCTCTCAGGAGCCCACCAATATTACCTGTAACTCTGCCTCCTCAAGTGAAGGGGGAAAATGAAATGACAAAAGGGTCATGGGTTGAGTTAAGGACAGGGAGAGATTAATCACAAATTGCCATCATGGTCAAAATAGACTCAGCTTGGGGGAATTAATTCAATTTGTTGCCAGTCAAACAGATTAATAAAATGAGAAATAAGATCAATCCTAAAAACACCTTCCTTTTACTCTTTCCTTCCTTCAGCTTCACTCCAGATTTTCTCTACCTCTTTCCCACCCAGGTGGCACCAGGGGGATGGGAATGGGGCTGGTTGGTGCCCACTTCATCACACATTGCTTCTGCCACTCCCTTCTCATCACACCTTAGGGCTCATACTGTGGGAGACAAACTTCTCCAAGGTGAGTTCTTCTCCTGTGCCTCAGTTCTTCATGGACTGTTCCAGCGTGGATCCTTTCCACTGGGAACAAGCTGCTCCATCTCGCTTAAATCAAAAACACCTGCTCATAATGTTTCCAGTTTCTGTGATATTTATCTGAAAGCTCATCCCAAGGATATCCAGGATAACAACCATTCCTTTGTCAGATGTCTATTGGCAGGTTCTAGGTATTCCAAGTTTAGCCAGCTGGAGACAGCAGTTCATTTAACCAAAAAATCCTTGCCCCCTTCAAAAAAAAAAAAAAAAAAAAAAAAAAAAAAAAAAAAAAAAAAAAGCAAAACAATGGTCTAGTCCCTTACTTGGAGGGAGTAAAGTTAGAAAATAAAAGTTCACATGATAATGGAAAAAAACAACCAGTGCTATCTATTAAGCTAGGCATGTTAGCTAATGACCTGCTTTAAAATCTTTGAAAGCACACACTGTCCTCATCCTATTTATCTTCTTCTTGTATTTCTTACATTGCCTGCAAATTATTAGGAAAAGCAGCAAGCTATCAAGAGAAAAGGGGCTTAGGATATCAAGAGGCCATAAAGGAAATAAAAATGTTTGAGGGTTCAAATTTCTGCTTTAGGTATGATAATTCAAGATCTTCCACTAAATAAGGACAGTTACAGTTTTCCCCTCAAAAAAGGAAAGCTCCTGACTCACAGGCTGATGGAACAGATCAGGAGCAGACAGATGGTATTCTCTGCTGTTACAGTTAATAGGCTGTCAAGCCTAAAACCAGTAAACAGCTCCAACATTGAGGCCAGCAGGATTCCTTCTAAACTTCTGGATGCAAAGCAATGTGTGTCAGGACAAGTGCCCTGCTTCCTTCCCCTGGGCTGCTCCCCGTTAGGGAACCCCCTTTCCTCATGATTCACACAGAGACAAGATGTGACCCTTTCACCATTTCATTCCTGCCAAGCTCTTTTGGAGCAAAGGACGCAAAGAAGATTATCATTCCAGATCAGGAAAATTGCCTGGTTTTACCCCCACGATTCAGAAAGCCCTTAAGGCACAGATTAGTGGCATGGCTCAAGGCAGAGCAGGGGGTGTTTTTTGGTGTCCACACATGCCCACAAGGGAATGCACATCTCTCGTTTTTGCATTGGTTGTGGCCAACATCACGACGCTTGCATTTGTGGCTTTTTGGTCAGGTGAAGAGCAAAGCCAAAAATCTTCCAAGGAGTGCCAAACAAGAAAAGGAAGTGCTGGCATAGGGTATCTCCTTCCAACTGAGGGGCACAACCAGGAGCCTCTGTGGAGTCTTTGCCTTATTCAGGTCCTTATGCACTGTGCAACATTCAAAATCACATTTGAAGAGAGTGAAGATTCCAGGGGAATGGGATAAATTTTATATTCTTTTAGCTTGTCATCTGTCAGTTGCAGATACATCCCCTAATCTTTACCTGCATTACCTGTCCACGTTTACACTTATCCTGCTCTGTGCTGTATCTCAGAGCTGGAAAACATCTTTCATGGAGAATTGAGCCATGATGAAACCTGTAAAACCAGTAAATCACTGTAATCAAACCCAGGCTGGGTTAACTGGACAGAGAAACACTGATGTAGATTGAAAGCTCTTCAGAGCTGAACATTTCTCTTTGATCAGGGGTGTAAAAGGATTTATCCTGGGGGTGCTGTGACATTGTTTTGGAACTTCAGGTAGGGCTGATATAAAAATAATATGTGGTTTTCATTCTAGGCCTGTCCTGTTCAAACAGTTAGGAAACTGGTGTGAAAGAAACAACTAAAAAATTTAGGAACAAAATCATATATATTTTTTTTTAATTAGAAATTTTAGAAATTTCTGTCCACCATAGTGCTGTGACAAGCTATCTGTCCCATGACTCAAGGAAAATGTGACTGCACACCAGGCATGAAGGGAAGGGAAGGGAAGGGAAGGGAAGGGAAGGGAAGGGAAGGGAAGGGAAGGGAAGGGAAGGGAAGGGAAGGGAAGGGAAGGGAAGGGAAGGGAAGGGAAGGGAAGGGAAGGGAAGGGAAGGGAAGGGAAGGGGGAAGGGAAGGAAGGGAAGGGAAGGGAAGGGAAGGGAAGGGAAGGGAAGGGAAGGGAAGGGAAGGGAAGGGAAGGGAAGGGAAGGGAAGGGAAGGGAAGGGAAGGGAAGGGTTCACATAGAAGGTGCAAGGCACCAGCATCTGCTCAGGAACCTTGAGTTACATTCTTCTGGATCACTCATTGCTAGGAATGGTTCATATGCACCATTTTCTGTTCCAGCCAAGTGAGAGGTCTCTGTGCAGGACACCAAGACTCTCCTAATTCAGTACAACTTTAATTATGAAAACACTCATCTTGGGTTGACTTCCCTACCAGTTCTCAGCTTCATTACTCAGATTCATTTGATCTCTTCCAAAAGAAGAAACTTGGAAATTCAATTGCAAAATGCCCAGTGGTTGGTTGGTTGGTAGGTTGTTGACTGATTCATTCAAAATGATGTTTTGTTCAATCAGTCAAATTATTGGGAGACTACATGAGCAGGTACTCAAAGAGTTAAACTTCCTGAGATCCATGGACTTGGTAGGCAGCTTGAGTGAAACTAAGTTGTCTCTCCAAAGTGCTTTTCCAAGATTTTAATAGTCCACAGGAAAAAAAATAAAAGGGAAGGAAAAAGCACAGGCATGAGGACAGTGTGGGTGGAAGGTGTGCCAGCCAGCGGCTCTGGTGACAGTACAAGAGCCAATCCTGTGCTTTTGATATGTCTTGATTCCAGAGAGAGACAAGGAAAAATGCTTCAGGAAAGCCTCTCTTCCATAAGAGATTTCCTCCTGATCATGTCCTGTCCTCAGTTGGATCATCCACAAAGATTGAAGGGGAAAGGATGGACAGACAGGACAGCTGTTAAACCCACCTGAGAAAAACTGGTGGAGTTCAGTAAGTGCCTTCTAATTTTGGTCCTTCAGAAAAACAGATCCAAAGGATGCAAGGTGGAGATTTTCAAAAGCCATGAGTTTCAGCTCAGCTTTGGTCTCACTGCAGCCAGCAGGAATTTCACTCCTAATTACCAGGGAGAACAGAATAAAGTCAAGAGTGAGCACACACCACCTTTACAGAGCAGCATTGTTCCTTCCCTCCAGAGCTGAGCAGAGGCACGCTTCTGATGATCAGGAAAAAACCTGCATTTAATGTCAGCCGAAGGGGGGAGAGTGTTAGAAACCTCAGAGACACCCTGGGATGTCACAGCGAAACAGGAGGCTGAGGGGATGAAAAGATAAACGGGGCAAAGGCAGCGCTCACATGAACTCTGACAAAGCCAGGAGGAGAGAAAGAGGGAGCGGGAAAGCTCGGGAAACAAAAGGATGGACTCAGCTCTTACCCAGACTGAAACAAACGCTTCTGCATTTTGTGATGACTCAGTGTGAAACTCTCTGCCTTTTTTTGTTTATTACAGGTCAATGTAGGTGCACAAATCTGGGCAACACAGACCTGGGTGCAGCACATCAGGAAACAGAAAATAAAACCCGAGAAGTGCCCATTACCAAACCAAAAGGATGACATCAGTAAGACCAAATTGTACAAACCCTGAAACAACAGTGACAGTGTCTGACTTCGCATCTATTGCTGTAAAGTGCCCACAACCATCATCCTTTAGTTCATCACTCCAAGACTAACACCAAACAGTGATTTAAATAAATAAATTCTGGAGAAAAAAACCCCAAAAAAACCAAAAAAAAAAACATTGCTTGCCTCTTTCTTCTCTATTTGTAGTGGTGAATGGACCTCTAGTGGCAACAGCAAAAATCTCCGATCAAGTAAAAATATATTTTGGTTAAGGGAGTATGGTGTAGGTAGAAACCATCTGAACAAAGTTCAGAATGAAGAACAGGTAGCTTACCTTGAGTAGTCAGGTACAAGATTTTAACTTGTTTATAGCAAGGCCATAATTATCTCTGTGTGCTGTTAACTGTGCAGTGGTCTTTGCTGATTTTGCCAGAGATGATAATGATGATGATGATGATGATAATGATGACAATAATAATAATAATAATAATAATAATAATAATAATAATAATAATAATAATAATAATAATAATAATAATAATTATTATTATTATTATTATTATTATTATTATTATTATTATTATAGTGAATTATCTGTGAAAGACAATTTAAAAGTTCCTCTTCATAGCTGCAATTTATTTCAAAATATTTTTAAACTACATCGTGCATTTGATTGTTTTGGGGGCTTTGTTTTCGCTTTTTATTTCTTTCTTTGTTTGGTTTTTGGGAGTTTTTTGGTCGTGTTTCTTTTCTGCTTTTGAGATTTTTGGGAATTTTGAGGGGGTTTTTTGCAGTTGCACTGAAATTAGCTTTTCTTCTCAAAGTCTCAATTTTTACCCATGAAATATGAAAGAGCCTGGAACAGTGCATAAGATCAGTAGAGACTCAAATCATATTCATGACAGTGGGATAGCATTGCAGAGTTGTCCAGTTGAAAGATATTGTGTGCTTTACAAACCCAGATGAATGCAGTGGGGAAAGGTCGAGATCAAAATCTAAATTAAAACACTTTTTCCTCCAGCTAGTTTTCTTGCCTATCATTGCAGTTACCCACGTGCTTCTCATTAAGAATGGGATTGGTCCATGAATTCATGGCACTTAGAAGATATGCAGTTTGTGTGTCCTATCCAAAAGAGAATCAGAAATTTAATATCCTAAATCCTGTTGATTTTCAAGAAATTGTTCGATTCCTAAGAGTTTAAGTCAGTTTTGAAAATGACAGCAAGGCAACTGAGATTTTCTGGCCAAACCTCCAACCATCAGAATTCATGGTTTCAAGAGTAGAAGAAACACAAGTGTTAAAAAACCACTTGTTGCAACAAGAGTTTGTGGGGACAAGGAAGGGAAGGAAGAATGAGAAGCAAATATAAAGAAAAGATGGAGAAAGATAACTTAATAGAAATATAAATACAACTATATATACACATACACATACTCTAAATAAAGGTGTCTATTTGTGCAAATTGGAGCATAGGCCAAGGTAATTGTCCGTCACTAATATCAAACACAGACTTCAGTTTTGTTTAAAAACTGTGTTTTGGGGTCAGGTTACAAGCTGCCTCACACCTATTACCAATGAAAACCTGTGTATGGGGTTTTTGATTTTTGGTACTTAGTGATGTCTTCACAAGTGGCTCGAACCTGTTAATGGCACTGGAGCAGGATTGGACAAGCACTCAGATCCCCAGGGCTCTGCAGACAGCAGAACAGAAGGGTTTGAACCATTCCAGATATTCCACATTCCCCCAGATTCCCTTCCCCAAGGCTCCTGTCTGGATTGATGGCAACTTCTTTTCTTTGGCTACAAAGTCTTGATTGTCAGAGGTTTCATTTCTGGTATTGACCTCAAAAACCAGATCCCTGCCGGAAATTAGGTTCCTTTGTGCTCCCAGAGAAGGCTGGCCCAGCTGAGTAAATGAGATGCCATGAGGGCTCATTGCAGCCCATTTCTGCCTAACACAGCAGGATCTGAGTACCTCACACTTTCCTTCTCCTTCCATTTCCACTGGAATGGGACAGGGGCAATATTCCTTTTCAAGTGAGGAATTTCTGGACCAAAGAACCAAACAACCTCATGGACAACACCCACAGGTGCAGCAAAGAGCTGAGGTGTTTGATTTGTCCTTCTTGCCCAGTGCCATCATCCTGCCCATCACTCACCCCTGGAGGAGACAGGCACGTGTCACCCACCTGCAGTGCCACCACCTCCTCTTGCAGGAGGATCATACAACCACACAAAGTTCCTCCAGGCAGTGAGTGGCTTCTGGAACCATTATTTGCATGCTTGAATTGCAGACACAGTCCTGCAGAGTGTTCTTTCACAGGAGTGGAGTGTGGATGGTGGTGCCTCTGTCCATGCCTGACAAAGTGCCTGAGATGGGTCTCTCTTGGCCTGGGAAGCAGCACTGAAAGTGGACAAGTGTCCATCTCTCCAAGTGCTATGGGTTCACTTTATCTGGCTGTAGACACGAGGAGTGAAGTCTATACTCTCATTTCAGGTTGTCTTTACAGCTCACATGTAATGTCCTCCTTGCTGATGTCCTCTCCCAGGGAATATTCTGGAGGCAGAAAGAGCAGTACCAAAGAACTGCTGCCCTAGCTCGGCTCCAGAAACATTCTGGTCCTCTGTTAGGAGTGGCCTGAACCTTTTTTTTTTTTTTTGGCCCTTTTTCACTGCTCACACAGGATGAAGGGGTGGGAGGGAAACGTGTCAGAGCTCCACATCTTCCTCATCTCTCCCACCTCACCAATGAAAGCACAAAACCTACTCAATCAGAGCAGCTTAAAATGTAACTCACTGGGAAACAAATGTTTTAGGACAAAGAGAGGGACCTCGTGCTGCAGGAAATCTACTTTTATTGTCCACTACTGCCTAAACATCACATTGTCATTTCTTGTTTCAATGTGATGTGTCTTACCAAAACTCTTCCTGTTTATGTGTGCACTTTTGAAACTCAAGGCTCACCTAAAGATAAATGTTTTTGTTCAAGCCTAAATATTTGCTTGACCCTAAAGGAGTTATTTTTTCCCTATATTTTTTGTTTGGTAAGGAAACAAGAGGACAAACAAAAGGAGAAAAAAAAAAAAAAAAAAGAAAAAAGAAGACAGCTGTAAAAATTGTCACATGGCCAGTAGAACTAAAATATGTATAAAAATCTATTTTTCACCAAGTTCCAAGTTTATTAATCTGCAGTATAGGTAAGACACTGCAAAGTCCAGCATCTCCTGTCCTATCCCTGTTTTTCACCACACAGCTTATAGGAAGATACTAAAATACACACAGGAGAGATGCAGATACAACAGCAGCAAAGTGACATAGGAGGATAAGCCCCATTGAATGTCAATGGCAGCTCAGAAACCAAAGCCTTCTTCAGTTTGTTTTTGTTTTTTTTTGGTTTTTTGTTTTTTTTTAATTCCATTTAAATCTGCAGCTACATGGCTAAATGTGATTGGTAAAGCTTATGTGGCCCTACACACTTCAGGAATGCAGCTGTAACAAAATGAGACACTCACTCCTCCTCTCTCTGAGTGTGATTTATGTTACTCACAAACATCCTTGTGGGAGTGATGGTGTCAGATACATCACCAGATGCATTCCAGTACCCAAATCAGGCTCTAGGGCTGTTCCGTGTTCTATCCATGTTCTTCAGACATGTTATAAGGAAATTATCAAAGGGTCACCAAAATCCTGACAGAAAACATCCTGTTTTGTATCTCTTTACTGATAGAAGTTTGCTAAACCCTCTGGTGTGTTAATAAGCTATTAAAGACCGTGTTTGCACTGTGATAATAATTAAAATATCACCAGTGGGAATTTGACCCTGTGTGTACAAATCTTTGTATGACAATTAATGTAGTAGGGAGATGTGCTCCTAAAAACAATTAAGATATAATTGGATGAGTTGATCCAGAAAATAGATGGCTTATTTATAAGGAGGCAGGGTTGGAAGAAGCAGACACTTTCAATGTGGCAAAATTAGAGCAAAAGAAGAGACTGCACTATGGCACTTTAATTAACTGAACTATTGAATGTCTATATTTAATTTAATTTTTATCATGGGGAAAAAGTCACCTGATTACACTACCTCACAGCCTCATTTTCACCTCCCACGCCTTATGTGGTCAGATGATGCCCCCCCCAAGTGGATGGCAAATCAACCCTTCATTTGTTGTGTGCAAGGATGCCACCACTACGTCCTTTCTTTTCACGTGGCTTTGTTTGCCTTTTTTTGGTTTTTTAAAATTATTTTTGTGGGATCAGGCTCTCCTGTCTATGAAATCAGTTGACACAAGTCAGAGCTCATCACATGATGGTAGGGATAGGGTTTAGCAACACACAAGAGCTGTTGGGGATCACACAAAAGATGCCTCTGGGTCAGATAGCTGCTAGATTACATAGTAGACCTTCCTTCCCTCTGCCTGGCCAAAAGTTGTCTCCAAAAAGCTTCCAAAAGGAAGAATAGCCTGGGCATTAACCTGCTCTTCATGGGGAGAACCTATTTCACCTCCTTTGCTTTACTGTAGGCATCTCTCCTGCTTAGGGCTGGATTCACTATCTGCCTTCCTCACTGCCTGCTGGCTGTAAAGAGAGATGGCCATGAAATCCAGAGCTGGGCTGATACCTGTCTCATGTAGGTCCATAAAGTGTTTTTCTTATTTGTAAACTAGAAGGCAAATCATTTCCCTCTTCCCATTAGTTCCAGAGATTAAAAAAAAAAAAATAAAGGAAGAAGAAAAACAGAAAGGTCATAATGGTCACAAACTCCACCATAAAGATGCAGTAAGAATAAGGTAAATAAGGTCTCCAAGAGACCTGAAATAATTTGTTTGAGGACTGAGTATATCCTGGAGGAATGGGAAGGAGGTCCAATGAAAACACCTGTAGTTCCAGTGCTGGGAGGTGCCTGGCATGGTGCAGAGGCAGTGCTAAAACATGGTGCAGAGTGAAAAATACTGTTCTTAAAAACCTCCCAGCTGTGTTTGGACCTCTTGGAGTTAAGAACAGTCTTTTCTTTGGAGCCTGGGGGCATATTCAAAATAAAGCAACACCATTGAGACTGTAAGAGAACCAGCAACCAAACAACACCCCAAATCCCACAGCAAAGAGTAAAGGTAGCACTCTCTGAGAAGTACAGGATGATCTGAAGAAATCACTTTGTCCATGGTGGGCAGAAAACACCTGTGTTCAAAGAAATCTCTTCCTCTCTGACATCCTCTCCAAGCAGGAAAATGAACTGGAACCATGATCCGTAGTGGTGTGGTGGAGTGGTGGCCTGCAGCTTGTGCCAGCAGTGCTCTCTGCTGGAAACCTCTGGAAAGAGGCAAAACTTCCCTCAGACCCTGCTGGTTTTGGCTGCCTGGTGTCTCCTGACACCTGACTCCTCTGCCCAGAGGTGTGGACAGTGCTGCATTTTCCTGTTGTCAGCTTATCCTCACTGAATCCCAGGCAGTTTTCCCCTCAGGAGCAGCACATCCTGTCTCAGTCCTTAAGAAAACTTCGGATTGCTGCAAACACAACTTTAGATAAGGTTTATTTGTCCTTCCTGTATCTCTAGCTGCTTCTTCCAGCTGCACAGGGTGTGACATAAGGAAGTTATGCAGAATTAGGCTTGTTGGCATCAAACAGGTTCCTGAAAAACAACACAGTGCAGTTTTTCCAGCGTGGATCGCTGAAAAGGACAGAAATCTTGCCTACATGCTTTACCAGGGGGGTGATTTACAAGCCCAGAAGAGACAAATTCAGCATACACCAAAGCTGGGACTCTTGAAACACACCTGAATGCATTTAAAGTGCACTTAATTAAGTCAGTACCCCGTTGGAAATCACTTAACTGCTTAAGGGGCTTAACTGCTGTTGCATGGGGAAAAAAACTCTAAAGTGAAACATATACTTTAGAGCTGAATCAGCCACACAATTTCAGATTGGCAGGGCAAGTTGTATTTACAGCTTGGTGCATTTTGTTAAAAAGGTGAGATAAAACATAGGTACCACAGTTAAAGAAGTTCTGAGTCTGAGTAAACTAATTTCAAGTTCTGAAAAAGTTGGAGTTTTCTTATATAACAAAGCATCAGCTAAAAGAATCAGTAATAAATAGGTATCCTAGCCCATATCTTCAGCTGGTAGAACATGTAGACACATCCATTACCACCTTTTCTCTTTTTATATGAGCCCTTCCACCTCTGGCTGTTGCAACAAGAATGGATTCAAGAATCAGAGGAATTTACAGGAGCTGGTGGGAACACAGAGCCCTGCATTTTGCATATGAAATACCCATGGTAACAGACAGTCTTGGGTAGTCTGTGTAATTGCTGGTGAGTGTTATAGGAAGTTTTGGACCACTGTCAAGTAGTAAAAAGAAAGTGAAGGAATATTGCTTTAAGAAGTTTTGTCCCTTTTCAATGCCGAGGAGTGAGTCAGTGTAGTCTGGCAGCTGTGGAAGTCACATTCCTGGCTATATTGCTAGGTGAAGAAGAGATTCCTGGTGTCCTTCCCGAGTTTGATGAGACCTAAAACCAGCATGAAACCTCGACCATAAGCCAGGTCTGCCTCCAAACTCTGCCTCCTTTCCCTACACACATTTTGATGTCTCAAATTCCATTTTTCTGCATGAGGCAAAAATGAGACTTCTTTGTGTGCTTCCTTTTAGGAAGACATTGCTCCGTAAAGCAGAGATTACCTGGGCATAATAAAAAGTCAATTTGCAGCAATATTCAGATAAAGCCTGCGTTCAACATTTTTTATTCACCATTTTTATTGATTTGAGAGACCTGAAAGTCTGTTCATTAGTTTGTAGATTGTAAGTGAGAGGACTTGTGAGCTTTGAAAAACTGTCTGAGGAATTCAATCTGATCTCGAATAGGAAATTAACCTGGGAAAAGGATTAAGAAAGCAAATTAACCCTCTCAAAGAAAAGAAAAACTGAAGACAATCTGGAAGGAATAATCGGTTGTATAAAAACAACATAAAAATACCTGGGGGTTATAGCTTGTCATGAATTACATGTAAACTAAGAATGATACTAACAATTTATGTCTGGATGCAGGAATCTAACATATCTGAAATAATCTCTCTGCTTCTTCACACGTAGGTTTTGCACTGATATACCTATTTGGTCATTTTGTGGGCATCGGATTCCAAGAAAAATAAGAGTCTATTGCAGAAAATGCAGAGGAGAGTGACAGTGAGATTAAGAGACTGGAAATCCTGACCTGCAAAGACTGAAAAACCTTGGTGGTTGTTCAGCTCAGAGGACAGCAAAAGGAGATAAGAGATGTCCTCAGCTGTTCCTCAGCTGCTCTGAGGAAGAATGGAATAACCTGCCCTCCATTTCCATTGCAGATGGGACACAAAATTATGCTGTCAATTGCAGGAAAAGGTCATTAGCTCCAACTTCAGGAAACAAAACATCCAGGCAGCAGGAACAGCTGAGCCCCAGGGCATGGATATCACACCTCCACCACTGGAGGGATTGAAAAAGAGATTAAACAAACATTCAACTTGAATAACTCGAACCAGCCTTGGGGCATGGCCATAGAGCAAATATCTCTTCCAGGCCTGTTCTCTGGTTTCCTCTTTGCCAATTGACTTTTTAAATAAAGCACCTCCATCAGAGGATTATTTTACTCTTCTGTTGTGTGAATGGGTTGTTGATGCTCAAATTCACTTCCTCCATTTTCCTCAAGCTCCTTTGTGGATTTGACATTGCAGAGAGAGAGCTCCAGGGCAGAGTGTCATGGCTGTCTTACCACTGTGAGCACATCCCTTGTTTGTCCTTGAGTTACCACAGCTCAGCTGGAACCAGGTGTCTCCAAGTCCAAGTGGTGAGTCCTGCATTTTGGCCACAATGATCCCCTACAATGTTAGAGGCTGGGGATGGTGTGGCTGGACAGTGCCCAGGCAGAAAGGGACATGGGGGTGCTGGTCGAAAGCCGACTGAACATGAGCCAGCAGTGTGCCCTGGTGGCCAAGAAGGCTGATGGCCCCTGGCCTGTCTCAGGAATAGTGTGGCCAGCAGGAGCAGGGAGGTCATTCTTTCCCTGTACTTGGCACTGATGAGGCCACACCTTGAGTGCTGTGTTCAGTACTGGCCCCTCAGTTCAGGGAGGATGTTGAGACACTTGAGCGCATCCAGAGGAGGCAACAAGGCTGGTGAGGGGCTTGGAACACAAACCCTGTGAGGAGCAGCTGAGGGAGCTGGGGTTGTTCAGCCTGGAGAAAAGGAGACTCAGAGATGACCTTAACACTCTCTACAACTTCCTGAAAGATAGTTGTGGTCAGGGGGGTTGGTCTCTTTCTCCAGGCAGCACTGACAGAACCAGAGGACACAGTCTCAAGCTGTGCCTGGGAAGATATAGGTTGGAAATTAGAAAATGTTTTTTACAGAAAGAATAATAAAATATTGGAATGCTTTTCCTGGGGAGGTGCTGGAGTCACTATCCCTGAATGTGTTTAAAGACTGGATATGGCACTCAGTGCCAAGGTTTAGTTGAGCTGATAGGGCATGGGTTGGACTTGATGAACTTGAAGGTCTCTTCCAATCTTGTGATTATATGATTCTGTGATTCTGAGATTCTATGATGGCAGCTTTGGCTGGTCATGTGCTGGAGACCCAACCATCCTCTCCAACTCTGCTTACTGGTAGAGAACCTGGAAACCTTGGGGAAAACACACTTTAGAAAGATCACATTCCTCTCAACCCTTTGGTGTTGAAGGTTTACATGGAAGCAGAATGCTGAATTACACTTACATTAATTTCTAATTAATGACCCCTTACCTCCCTCACTAAATACCCTCACATAATTTAACTCCTACTCCCAGTTCCTGTGAATTTAGTAACTGCAAGTGCCCAAATTGGAAATCAGAGATTTGCTTGCCAGTTGCAGGGAAATCAGTGTGAAATCAACAGTTTGAATCCCTGTGGTTTGTGTTCCTGCAATGGATGGTTTCCTCTGTGCTGGGTGTTCAGATGCAAGACCACAAAAGCCAATTAAGATAAGATGCAACTTTGCAGCAGTTGTGATAAAAGAATCCAGAAACCAGAGCTGGGGAGACAAGAACAGAGTCTGAAGAAGGAGGGGGCAGGGAGAATTTCCTGTTCTACACACACAAAACAAAACAGCACACTAACAGTGAAACCCACAAAACCCTATGTCTTACCCCAAAGCTGATAATTCTTTTTCCTGCTCTTTGAGCAGCAGGAGGAGGCACAGACACATTGTATGAAAGGATAGCAAACCATCACCCTGTCCAAAGACGCTGCTGTTAACAGAATGACACCTGTCCACTTCACTAGCAGTGGTGTTTTTAAGAACGTTATTGGAATTGTTGGGTAGGAAAACTTCTGTTCCATCCATCAGTCTGGGTGGATAAGGGCCCACATCCTCAGCTGTTGTCCAAAACCATGATTGTCTACACAGATATGCTTCCCCAAAACAAAGCTTAGCTGCCTGCCAGCAAAGTTACTTCACTCTAATTTTGGCCTGAAGATAGGAGAAACATTCCCAACAATCTTGCCGTGGCACTTGGATCAAAATCAATGTTATCAGAGGGAGTGGAACAAGGAATTAAACAAGTTTTTTTCCCTGGCATTCTTTCTTTCTCCTTATCTCTCTGACTCACAGCCTGAAAAAGCTGCAGTTAGAATATCTTTGGGTTTGATATGGTTTGGAATTTTTTTAAGAAAAAGGTGGGGGATAAAAATGTCCAAACCCCCAGCCTGGAAAGCACAGCACACCTTCTGCTTTGGGATTTTCTTAAAAAAAAAAAAAAAAAAAAAAAAAAAGTTTTGCAGGAAACCTCCTTAGTCAGAACAGAAAAGCAGGCAGCAGCTCCTGCTTTTCCTTCAACTACAGCATTTCTCATGGCCAAAGCAGCTACCAAGGACGACCCCAAAAGTGTTACTTTTTTCCCTAAGGATTTCAAGGCTTTGTGGTTCTCCTTACACCACTTTTGATACAATCGCTGTTACTTCACTTCTCTGGCAGTAGCACACCTAGCAACCTTAATCGTTTTGGCAGATGTTGTGCAAACATATAGGTCCGTTTTGCACTGTTCTGCATGTCAGACCCTGAGCTCTCCTATTATTATTGGGACTTATTTTCATAGCTGATGAGTGACACTGTCCTACCTGCCTTTCAAACACTCTGGTCTCAGCCAGATTTCTCAGAGAGCTTCTCCAAGTGTAAGCAAGCCAAGACTTGGTGGAATCTCTCCCTTCAAACAGTTATATACCCTGAGAGAATGTTGTTTGGTTTTTTTGCCTCTGGGCTGCCCCTTTTCAAAACTGGAGGCACCAAGGCAGATAGATGAGGAGAGTTCAGTTCTCCCTGAGCACATGCCCGTCAGCTTGTCGTTTATATTCCCCTCACTTTTAGAAACCCTTCTCCGGGCTTTGTTTGCTTTTCAACTGCTGCCAAACATTGTCCAGATGGTCTTAATGTCACATCACTGTAGGTCTTTTATTTTTCTAGCCCTGTTTTGTCCTTCCTTCCAAGCCAATGTCTCTAGGACTATTTCTGGCCCCTTACTTCATTTCCCCTCCCTTCTGTCCATCAAGCTGGGTGAGTCACACTCATCTGTCCAGGAAACCTCATCTATTACCCCAATTGTTCTGGGCTGAAAGGAGGAGAACAGTCATCTCCAGATGACATTGTTTATGCCACCCCAGAGCAGCTCACCAAGGGTTTAGGTACTTAATACCAAGCAGTTCTTCCACACACACACACAAAAGGCTGCCCTAGCAGCACTGACTGAACCTTCAGGAATGTGCTTTGGAGAGGGAGCATCCTGCCAGGAGCCTGCAGTTATCACATGCCAGTGTGTTTTTTTAACAATACCAGGAGATCCAATTCTCACCTATACAGGCATGCAGGAGGAACCCATGTGTGCCAGCAGAGATGTCCAAGCACAAACATTGGGCTGAGATTCAGCTCATGCAGGGAGGGTTAAGAAGGATGCACACAACCCTTAGATCTTAAATTCAGACAAATGGATGATTCTCCTCAGCATTTTCCTCACCAACATAATCATTGGAAACCTTCATTTCCCTCCTGACTTTTTCTCTTGTATTGTAAGTAAATATCTGCCCTGAGTTTAACTCCATCACAATGAACCTTTCTCCATTCCTTCAGTCTCACTATCAGGGAAGAGAGCTTTTTTCACTTTTGCCACTTCCTCCCACATTCTGAGGACATTTTTTCAAGGCTATTGGTTTCATTACTGTCCTTAGTTTGGATGCCATCCCTCCTGCTCCGTTTTAAAATTGAATCCTGGCCAAACATCACATTCTTCCAGAACAGACAGCTCTTTCTCTGTAATGTAACAATCAATATCAGCAAAGATGAAGTGAAAAAATTATCAAAGTTCAAGGAACTGCTACTCTTTCCCTTCAGAGCCAGAATAGAGAAGACATTTGGGTTTTGAAAAAAAGTCTGTGCAGAGTGACTATGTAAAGCTGTAGATCCCTTTGCAACTTTCAGTTTAACATTTTTATTTGTGAAAGGAGTGGGAAATATACCTGATTTAAAAAAAAAAAAGGGGGGGGAAAAACCTAACCTCACCTCATTACGAGCTAAAGAAATAAAGGGAGCTGAAAACTTCATAAATAAAGAACTTGACTGACAGCATCCCAGGAGTCCCCACCTTATCATCAGACTTAGTGAGACATAGAGCCAAATTCTCATATTGTTTAGCTACATTGCAGGTAAAATCCCTTCTAATGTGTGTTGGGTTGCAATACAGGATGTGACCAGAAATGTGTGTTCTATCACCATCTGTTGATGCCAGGTGGGGCAGTGATTCCCTATCTCCGTGGCACATATTACCTGCTAATGGGCCATCTTTAAGACAAGATGGGGCAGTCATCTTTATCTTTTCCACAACCCATCCTCCCTCCAGGAAGATATCATCTGCTGCTGGGCCATTCAGTCCCACTGTGTGACTGATAAAATTACATCATCCCACTGGGAGATGCTCCACCAGGGGGAGGAGCCAAACCTTTCCTACCCAGATAAAAACTGAGATTTTGAACAGCAAGATACCTTCTTTCCACTGGATCCCAGAGGAAAACTGGAACTTCCACATAATCCCTGGACCTTCAGAGGAAAACTGCACCTTCTACAGGAGCACTACTTCAGCTGAACCACATCTGCCACTGCAGGGGGACTGCAGCCACCATTTAATGGGACTGCTACCAACACCCTGACTGACAGGGTGTCAGGCTGTATTCTGAGTTTATCAGTGTTTTGGAATTGCTCTTTGTAATACTGTATTTCCATTTTAATATCCCTAGTAAAGAACTGTTATTCCTAATTCCCAGATCTTTGTCTGAGAGCCCTTTAATTTCAAAATCATAATAATTTCAAGGGAATTATCCATTTCAAAGAGAAGCTTCTGCCTTTATTGCCAGACACCTGTCCTTCAAACCAGGACATAATGCCAGAGAAATAACTCTGGAACCACACACTGGCAGTTCCTAGGAGGTGAACTTTGTGTTTTCTCTCCCATTCAGTTCCAGGGTTATGAAAATATTGCAGAACTTTCTGTGGAGGACCTTTGTGTGCTTACCAACCTGTCCAGCAAAAAGTGCTCCAATCAGCAATTTGACAAGGTAGCAAGGTGCTGAGGGTCATAAGGTCTGCATAGAAATTAATTTTGCAAAGAAAGGAAATTTTCTTTTTCCATGGGAGAAAAAGAACAAGAAAAAAAGAAAAAGAGAAAGAAAAAAGAAACAGAAAAAAAAGGAAAAGAAAAAGAAAAAGAAAAAGAAAAAGAAAAAGAAAAAGAAAAAGAAAAAGAAAAAGAAAAAAAAAAAGAAAAAAAGAAAAAAAAAAAGAAAAAAAAAAAAAAAGAAAAAAGAAAAAAAAAAAAAAAAAGAGAAAAAAAAGAGAAAAAGAAAAAGGAAAAAAATCTAGTTCACAGAAACTCTAGGTCGACCTCATTTTTTTCTAAGCACACAATTCTAAAAAATCAAAAGCACCCTCAATCACTCAACACCTCTGTGAAATCAGGGCAAATATTGGGCTTTTCTTACTTTCCAAAGTAATATAATGCAGCAAGTTCAAACCAAAAGATCCTTCCCAGCCTGCCTAGTAATCTCCTGAGAGCCATCCCACACATCCTAACATAATGCTGTCGGTTGGGTGATGGGATTAAACAACATCCAGGTTAAAGCCAATGCAATCCAGAGAACAATGATTTCAAACTCAGCAGTCCGGGAAGTGGAATGTATGGAATGTATGGTTCCTCCCTTTTTCTTGTGCCTCCGGAAATATTCTTCCAGGCTGGGAAAATTTGAGTGAAACTCCCAAAAGTCACCCTGCCTGCCCACCAGCAGGAAGATCCAGGTAGGATGTAACATCAATGCTGTCAGGAGCAATTCAAGATCATATTTAAAGTGGAGATATATTTTGCAATATTTTAATAAAAGGAAATGCAAATATTTATTTATGTATTTATTTATTTATTTAATAAATCTGTCCAAGTCCACCTCCCAAGTTATAACAATAGAGGCTTGAGACTCAGAAACCAAAAACTGGATTTGGGCTTTTCACTCCCTCAGTGTGCACAGCTTGCATTTGTAGAAGGCAGAGTCAATACTCCTGAAAATTTTGGTAAAATCCTTAAACTCTGAGAATTGTACTGAGTTTTACTGTTGAAAACCTGGTTCAGCGTCCTGGATCCTGGCTGGATTCTGTGGCAGGGTTGCAGATTAGCCCATCCTGAGCAAGGATCAATATCAGTGCAACAGAAAAGAGACGCTTACAGGCGGGAGAGAGTACAGAAATAACAGAGACTTTGGCCAGCACAGGTCAGCCAGAGATCTTGGGACAGCAGCAGCAATCTGCAAGGTTTTATGTGCTTGGGTTGGTAGAAAAAAAATTATTTTTGAGGTCTTGTGCACACACTGAAGAGGTAAACCTGGCTCATGGCCTAAACAGAGAGAAACTCAAATCCGAAACTCAAATCAGAAATTCCTATGAACAGCTTCCCCCCACCTCCACAGCCCCATTATTACAGTTGTTGCTGTAATTATTTTGGTTGTTGTTATTTTTTCACCAGTTCTGATGTTTGCATTTAATCTCCATCTGCCAGACAGCTGCTGCAGAGCAGGGATCCTCTACATATGCACAGCTACTTTGGTGACCCAAGTAATTACAGAAGTACTTTATAGCTTTTCCCTTCCCTAGACACTGTGGAGATGACATCCCTGAGACAGCAGGGTACGGGTTTGGTCTGTGGCTGTGGATCATCACCAAATTGTTTCCTGAACTCCTGTCACCACCCTGTAAAGATTAATGTGAGCAGAACGAAAGGCAGAGCTTTCCTCTCAGGCCCTTCCACTCCTGCTGCTCACAAAGGAGGATGAGCACACCCCACGTGTTCTCAGCACTTGAAGCAGAGCTGGGGACCCTGGCAGGTGAGGAAGAAGGGGCAGCTTATGGCTGCTGAGGCACAAAAGGTGGGAGGTCAAACTGACCCTGCCCTTCTCCAGGCTTCTGCGAGCAGAGCTGAGCTCAGTCAGAAGCAGCTCTTTGTCAAGAAATACACATTTTTTTCCTGCCACACCGCCTAGAAGGATTGTCCTTGCAAATGCTGAGGCCTTGGGCCAAGCAGCACTCAACCCCAGGAGGCAAAGCTGGGGCACAGGTGAACCCACACTACTCATCCTGCTCCACACACAGAATCTCAGCCCTGCCAGGAGAGGCCACTCAGCTTAGCAGCAGCTGCAGTGGTCAGCCACGCTTTTGAAACTATGTGTGCACTGAGCTCCTGGAGGTTCCTCAGGGTTTTGGTTTTTTTTTTTTTTTTTTTTTGCTTTTTGCTCTCTAGACAGCAATATCTCTCAGAGCTTCACAAATTTGCGAGGCACAGCTCACGTCACTGCAACCACAGTTAGAAATATTAAGGGGCTAGATCCAGCTAGCTATTTATAGAGGGACATAGGAGCACCTTCCAATCAGTGAAAATGCTCCAGGCTGTTTTGTCACTGCAACCAAAGGATGGGATTTCAAAGAACCTGGTCATGTAAATCTACACCTCTGAATACCAAATAGGGCAGGGAAGAGCAGTGGCCACAACCTCTGGTCAGATTTTTGGGGGACACAAAGGGAGGTAATTCCATCAGTCAGTGAAGGGGTGATGATCTGTGCCAGTAGAAGAGCTGCTGTCTTGGGGGAAACTTCATGAGCATTCCAGTTCATTAGGAAATGTCTTTTGCAGCAATACTGCAAGATGCCTCTGCATGCATGTGTCAAACTAGTGAGATTTCCTTTTTTTTTTTTTTTTCCCTCTGCAACTGGGTGGGAACAGCTTCATCCAAGCTCCTTAGGGATTTTGTGACAGGTACCCAAACATTAGGTCTTCACCCACCGTCTAGTTCCATGCTCTGGTGTTCTCATCTTTCCATGTTCATGGTCCCCACTAAGCCTGTCCTTGCAGGACCCCCACCCTTCCCATTTCTCCATGTCCAGTGCATCCCAATAACTTTGTCATGCACCATCTATCAGCACCTTTGCTGTCATTGCCATAGATTGAGAAATACTTTGCATGTGAGCTTCCATTGTGCTATTTTTTTCTCTTCATGAAAAATAATTTTAATAGTAGTCAGGATCTTACTGTATTTATTCAGTCTTTCTGAAGGTAATTTGACAGTGTTCATAATCTTTTTCTGCAGCTGCATGAAGTGCTAGAGGAAACAAGGGATGACCAGTGTGGATGAGGAAGGAGAGCTGACAAAACTCCTGGGGTTTTTGGGGGTTTTTTTCAGTTCTCTTGACATAGTGGAACAGGCCACAGATGTGCAGTTGGGCAAAATAGGTGTTTTTGTAAGAAAAGGAGCATTACAGCTCTGGGCATCAAGTGAGTCTCAATCTTTTCTAAAGTAAGGTTTAGGATAACCTGTAACAAACCTTTGTGTAACAAGAAAAAATATTGAACCAGTGCAAGTCCACAGACAATTGAAAACCCTTTTTTTTTGCTGTGGTTATATCTCTGAAAAGGCACAGAGAATGGAAAATACCCCAGCTTTCAGGCAGCAGTTGATGGTAGGATACAACAGGGAAACAAGACAGCTACTGTGGGATGCTTGCAAGCCTAAAGGCATGATCCAGTCCTCTGGCACAGGGGTATTTTTCATCAGGACAGTGCAAAGTGCATGCCCTTTTTTAGGATCCACAGTTAGCAAGACTGTGGTATGCCTCATGGGCTTCAGAAGGTGAGAAACAGAGCCTGGTGAGGTCATGGAAAAACACCAGGGAAGCGCTGCCTGACATGCTCTGCCTTTCCTCAGCCTGTGCTGTTTCTGTAAGCCTGACCTCATCCTTTTCCCCGCTGTCCAGCCTGGATCCAGAGATGGTAACTCAAGCTTCTCATCTCAGTTGCCTACCTCTTTAACAAGCTTCAGAGAGGGAATGCCAGCAAAGGCATTGACTCCCTGAGACTTCTGCAGCTTGGCTGAGATGCCACCAATCTTTAAAGCTCCCTTCCCTCTAGCCTCTGCTCCAGGTCCACAGGGATGAGATAACTAAGCTTTAATCCCCCTTGGGACACCTCAGCCTTCAGCACTAGGTTTAAGAGAAATTGGAGAGCATGGATTCCTGAGTCAGAGTGTCTGTTTAATTAAGTGGCCAGGTGTTGGAGTATCAGGTGTCCTCTGGGCTGATAGGGATGGGTTTGTGGGACTTGGAGGAACAGGAATGCTGCTGTTCCAATCAAAACTAAAGCCTTCTCTCTCAATAGCAGCACATTGTCCCCAAACAAAGGCTGTCAGGACTTAGAGCAAGGGGCATCCACTGCTTTGATTTGCGAGGAGATTCCAACTGTGGTAATGCTCCTGCACGGCAGGTTTTGCATCCATGGAATCAGCACCTCCCAGCAGAAAACCTCGCCTATGGAAAGTTTCCAGCCATCATTGCTTTGGAAACAGTGCTCAGGGCAAATCACACTGCCACATCAACACTGAATCATACCTCAGATGCAGGCAGAAGCCTACAGGCTTTCCAGAACAAGGCTTTTTTAACCACACCCTTAATTCAAAAAAATCCTTTTATCCACTCTCAGGGCACTTTTTTTCCACTTCCCAGGGCAATAAGCATTGTTAGAAGTGTTTACATTGCTGTTCTCTGCCAAATTAACATTATCACTCTCACCACCACAGGAACTTCAAGGTGATACTATCTACTCACAGGCTGCAATTTCAGAAGCACTAAAAGCAAACAGGAGACATCGCTACATTTAACTATCAGTCTGCTTCAACAAGCAAGAATCTAAATTCCAAGCTTTGTGAAAAAGTCAGAATATCAGATGCCTCCAAGTTTCATGGAAGCAACTTGCTTTGAAAATGTATATTTTGTTGTTCTTCACTCTCTCAGGCATCTTTCCACAGCCAGTGCTGTATCAGAAGGTAGGTAGTGAGAACTAAAAATCATCTAAAATATCAGTTCACGTTGTGACCCATGTTTACATGGAAAATTTTTTGCCCACCTCGAACTTCCTGTGGGATTCACCTTCCCCACACTCCTGCTCCCTGTAGGAGCAGGGCAGCATTGTCACAGCTGACTGAAATGGGAGTCATTCCACGGTGTAGAAAACTGAGGATGATTTATCCCAACCTGGTCCCCAAGACTGACCTTTAAGACTGTTTTCCCTCTCCCAGCTGCGTGTGCCAAGTCTTGATATGTCATCATCAGTGGGAAATATGGAACAGCACTGGAGGAGGAAAATAACTGGGAGATGTGAGTAATTGAGACAATGCAGAAGTGCCAGGTCTGTGACAACTGCTGAAGGCAAATCTACAGCCTGACATTATTCACATCCAGGTAAATTACCATTTTGATATGTATTTTCTTGTGGGCACAAGAACTAACACAAACATATGAAGGATTTTTTATTATTATCACATTGTGAAGGAGGTATTGGAAACTCCATTTCGCCCAGTGGCTGTTTACTGGAAGGGGGAGAAGATTGATGGTGTCCCTCCCAAACATCCTGAAGTGGGTTAAATGAAAGCCTACCAGAACATATTTTAAATAAGCCTTTCCAAACTTTTCTGAAAGCTCTCGACAAAAATAACAGCAACACTGTAAACAAAGTGTCTTCTCTACGCTGAACAGCTTAATAAAGTGAAAAAAGACAGAATCAGAAAATCAGTGGAATGTCAAGGCTGTCCCTGTCTCTGTGGGGACAACTCCTCACGCCTTCTAGCTTTGGGAAAAACTCTGGCTCAAGCCTTGAGCTTTGTCTGGCAGGTGCCTGGCTGATCTCAGCCCCTTGTGCCCTGTTAGGTCTCCATCACCGTGTAGGATAAATCACTTTTCCTGCTTTTTGTGCTGAGTGAGTCCCTGCAGGTTCCTGTATCCCTGGTGAAATGCACAGAGCTGCCTGAGGCACTGAGCTCCCCGGGCTGGTGAAAACCAAATCCTACAGCCTGCTTGGAAAGCTTTGGCCAAGCTTTGTCAGTGAGATAGGATGAAATATACCATCTTGTGGTGGAAATATTAATTAGTTACTGTTTCTGAAGTGTATTAGATGTTGTGGTGTCCCTGTCTCTTCTTATCTGCAATATGGGTTTTCTGGCCCTTCTCTCTACCCCAGCCAATATTTTATATAAACCTGGAGTGCAGAGTCTGTGCTGACACATTACAGGGTGAGCCAAGTGATTATCATTCAAATATTTATTTCATAAGAAGTAAGAACATTTTGCACTTTTCTCCAGAACTCTTTCAAAATCAGCTAATTTCTTCTTGTTGGAAGAGAACTCATTGTTCATTTGACACTAAAGATAAAGCTTTGTGGTTTTCTTTTAAGTCAGCATTTGGAGGGTGGACAGCAGAGAGGGAGTTAAGCTTTATTATGCTGCCTTGTCAAAAGAATACAACATTATGCAAAATGAATGAAGTAGAACAAAAAAAATTTGCTTTCTTTTCCACACGCTCTCTCTCTCTCACTGGCACACAGTTTTCAAATTTTTGCTTTGTCTGGTTGACTGGATTTCAGAGGACTGTGTCAATTAAATGGCAAGAGCACCTTGCTGCCTCAGGAAGCAGTTTCCTCCTGCCCACAGAATTTCTAAATTAATGGGGCAGAAGGGTGGTGCTCTTTGTCTGGTTTTAAATCTCCCTTAAATAAGCATTTGAACAGCTTAGTGCCGGATCCTGCAGCCTGGAATGAACAGTATTCCCCCAGAGTAAAGGCAGGCAGAGTGTCTCACCCACAGAGGGGCAGGAGGGGCACAGAGGCACAAAGAGAACTGCCCGAGGTGACACCGAGTGTAGGAGCAGGGACCAGGGCTCACAGCTTCCCTGGCTTCAGACTGGAGGCAAACAGAGAGAGACTGCGTATTCTACCAAGAGAAAAGAGGACAGATGGTTGTTTTCCTCTGTGGCTTTGCAGGATAAACCAGGAAACACTGAGTGATGCCCCCGCTGATTTGTTTTTCTAACAACATGTCCCTACATCCCAGCTGCTCACAGAACACTGTGCAGTGAAGTGCTGGAGCACAAATCTCATCACGGGCTGGGAAAGGGGCTCAGCCTGGAGAAAAGGAGGCTCAGGGGGGACCTTCTGGCTCTGGACAATTCCCTGACACAAGGGTGCTGCCAGGTGGGGATTTGGCTCTGTTCCCAGGGAACAGGGACAGGAGGAGAGGAAACAGCCTAAAGCTGTGCCAGGGGAGGTTTAATTTGGCTATTAGGAAGAATTTCTTCATTGAAAGGGCTATTAAGCATTGGAGCAGCCTGTCCAGGGAAGTGATGGAGTCACCATCCTTGGAGGGATTTAAAGGACATGTTGATGTGGCACCTTAGGACTTGGCAGCCCTGTGTTAATGATTGGACTTGATGATATCAAACAGTTTTTTTTCTGTCTAAAAGGCTGTGTGATAGCCAACAAAGTGTTTCTCTGTGTGTTTATCATCCTTGAAACTGAAATCCCTCATGGCTGGATGCAGCTTGCATGGTGCACAGCAAGGGACTCTGGGCAGACTCCCAGCAAAATCCCTACTGGGTGTGATTAACTTCCCTGCACCTCTGAGGAATAGTACCAGGAAATTGCTAGCATTGTAAATTGTCTCAAACATGCACTTACTGAAGCCCTTAAAGAGCAATTACTATATGTTAACTGAACACCCATCAACTGTAAAAACAGCAGTTATGTGGGTTTAATAGGTATATAAAGGAGAAAATCTCACCACCCTGCAATTAGTTCTAAATCACATAAAAAGTGTAACTTGTACACTTATTGCTTATTAATACGTAAGACATGCAGAGCATGTTAAAACATTTAATTAGGACATACATAACAGGCTAAAAGTTAAGTGCCAAATTATCACTAAAATACTGTTGAGCTCTTCATTAGCCATGTGAAACCACCCCTCAGCATACAGGGCTTGTATTGTCCTGGAAATTAGGTGATTTCAGCTACTGTTCAGTGATTTTAGATGGGGGACAGTGATACACTGGCCATTTTCCCTGACTCCAGAATCGTCTCACAACACAGGATATTCCTGAGAGAGCCAGAAGGCAGGGGAGAAGCAGCAGGAAGAGATGCACCTGAGAAAGGTCTACAGCCCTCACCTCCATGAGGCTGTATTTAAAAATCTGTCCAGAAAATGAGATGTGAACAGCAATTTACACTGTGCTGACCTCCACCAGGGGCTGTCAGCACACCAGGACAGAGAAAAGCATCCTGCATGAAGGTCTTCATGATGGAAGAGGAGATCAGTGGTGGAGGACATTAGCAGGAGGTTTTGTGACAGAGGCCAGGGGAGGGGGGAGCCAAAGCTGGAGGGCTGGAAGCTCCCACCATCATTAGGAGAGAAGTGAGGGACTGGATATTATAGTGGGAGTCTGAAAAAGTAGGAACAAAAGGGTTAGAGATGGGAGAGCGGGGGGATTGGGCTGCTGCTGGACCTGCAGTGAGGATGGACTCTCACTAGGGATCCCAGAGAGAGGAAAGTAATATCTGATATGTACCCATGGGAGCATCACCCAACCACACAGTCTTGTTGACAGAAGAAAACCACAACGCAGAATTACCCTCTGCTTAGTCTAAGTCAGCTGCCAGCGTGCACACATAACACATGAAATGAAAACCTGAACATGTTCCCAGAACACCTTCCTGAAAAAGCCATCTGCTGCTGCCCAAGCTAATGTTACCATCCTCCCATCTCAGGATAAACTCTGTTTTCCAAGTCTGATAGCATCTTCACCTCACCTCTGAGCCTGCCAAGTGCAGCCTAGAAGGTTGCAGGGTTTCTTCTCTGCTTGCACAAGGAGGTGGTGAGGATGGGGCACCCAAACTGCCCCTGATTCCCTGGGGTAGGTCTGGAAGTGGTTGGTCAAACTAAAGTCCAACAAGAGACAGTCTTCTCCAGGTCCCAGACACACAGATGGTGGTTGCTTCTCCCCAGAGTGGGTAGAAAAACCTCCCTTTCCTCAGAAGTGCTTTTTAACAGTCTCCAAGGAGGTGTGGAAATTTGTTCCTCCTCAGAAAAAGAGCATAATCTCACTAAATTTACTTAAATTATTTGACGGTATTTGCTAGCATTTAACTCTTTACTCATCTAGATAGTAAATCCTAACATATGGTACTCCAACAGATTCAGAGATTGAAAAGAAAAAAAAGATTAAAATAAATGTTAAAAAACAAAGATAATAGTAAAATACTGTGTGCCTTTCATGCACAAAAGTATGACTTGGAGATAATATTAAATCCTTTCCACTTCTGAATATTTTCAGGCTAAGGCCGTGGACAAAGACCCAACTCACCAGAATTTATTTTTGGGTTATGACAGAATTCCTCAAAACAACATTCCCTCTTCTTCTAATACCAGTTCTCCATCTGGCAAAAAGGGATGTTAAACCCCTTTTCTGCCCCAACACCAAGACACAATTTGTTTTCCTTTCTATTGTAAGCT
Source organism: Erithacus rubecula (assembly GCF_903797595.1). Classification (NCBI taxonomy): domain Eukaryota; kingdom Metazoa; phylum Chordata; class Aves; order Passeriformes; family Muscicapidae; genus Erithacus; species Erithacus rubecula. Next base: position 664,463 of record NW_027635539.1, on the reverse strand, counting down.
TTTTTGTGAAAGGTTTCAGATCTCTTCCTACTACAGGAAACACTACAGAAATATTTGTGTGACATGATTTCTTTATGCTGTTGTAATGCAAAATAGATTATTGTTTTATCCAATTTTTCTCATTCCATCCTCTAATTACTCTCTTTGAAAGAGCATTAGAGACAAAGGATGAAATACTAACAGACTTCTGCTCAAACTCTATCTACTGTTGTTGAAAAGAAACATTAGATTTAAAATAACTGAAATACTTCATGAACAGCAAAAGCCTCTCCAGTGGAACTGATCCTCCATGAAAGGAACCTTGAAATGGTGGTAGGAGATATTTGTACGCATTTATACATCTGTCACTGGACTATAAAGAGGAATGAAAGTTTAGGGGTTTAGAATGCAAGTTTGTGCAATTCTTCTTGCTTCGAGAGACTCAAAGTTACATATTACAAGTTTATTGAGTGCTATTCCTGACACAGTAAGTTAAACAAGGGGGGACTATTACTGACTTCAAAAGAAAGACATCCCAGCCTGAAATTGGAGACAACCTGGACTGACCAAAGCTATGCTGGAAACCTGTTATTGAAGAAGAGAACAAGATTAGCCACTGCTCAGAGTCAAGATAACATGGAAAACCTTCTGCAGAGCAAAGCAGTCCAGCAATGAAACAGCTGTACAGACAGGCTGTTTAGGAGCCATCAATTTAGATTTTCAAATTTGATACCGATTTGAGCCACAAAGTTCTGATCAGGATTCAGACAGGCTGCAGGTGAGTCTTTGGTCTGACCTACCATGGGACTGGGGCAGTGTTCACACCCTAATGTCTCCAAAGTTCTTGTTCAGTTTGGACTGGGAGGATTCAACTCATAGCCAGCTCAAGCTCCAAAAGCTTGGATGTCTCGGTACCTTAGTTCATTCTCTGCTTTGAGGTTTGTATGGAAAGCACCAGGCAGGAGCTACAGATAACCCCAAAGACATAAAGAAACTAGGAAGCAAGCCTATAATCATCAGTCTTGCTTATTTTTTTTTTCCCCTTTTCTTTCATTAGCTTTCAGATTAAACATTTAAAAAATTAAAAAAGGTGTATAATGGCTAGGTTTGAGATACTGTAGCTTTATAAAAAGGCAAACCACTGTTGTGTGCATAAGAATCAGCCATGAAATGGAGTTCCTGGTATTTGCAGAAAATATGGCTGAACACAGAATTAGGAAACTCTCACAAAGTAGAAACTCACCTGAGTATTGGAGAAGAGCCCAGCTGCATTACACCCTTGATATTTCATTTACAGCATTGCTGGTTCTCGTTTCAGGATGGGAGCTCTCTGAAATTTAATCTGGACATTTTAACTGAGAAATCTTGGAAACTTGTCTTGATTCAATTCTGCATGAAAAACTAAGTGGTCACCTCTTCCCTGAGCAGTTTTACCTTCTGTTAACACTGCACGTTTCCACTGGCTGGTGAAGATACATGATCATTTGAATTCACATAATCACAGAATTTGCTCTCAAGGATGACACTGAGGAGAAGATCTGACGTCTGTTTTGGGTTTTTTTTTCCAAAGGCAAAAATCAGGTGAATTCACTTAATCTAAGGCTCTCCCAGAATATAGAGTGTCCCCAGGAACAGCCCACTGACTCAGTGACAGCATCCATTTGGTATAAATTAATGGGAGGGAAAAAAAAATCTCCTTGCCAGCTTTCCAATTAAATTACATGGAAAGAAATCTAGGCTACAGCATGAAACCCTGTAGAATAAGGCCCTAATTGCTAAACACGAACTTTTAAATGGATTAAATGGCAGCATACATTTCATCTGATAGTAGGAATATGATTATACTCTTGTTCCTACTGTTGATTGAGTAATTTACATGGGATATGATATCAACATCTGATCAACTGTCCTTCCTATTTTTGGTTAACAGCACAGAAGCACAACCAGTTCCTCAGGGAGGGATCAGTCACATTCAAAACTTCTGACCCCCAAAAATCCTTTTTCTGCCACTGAGCTGAAGAAACACAAGTCCTGTTTGGAGCACCTCAACTAAAAACCATAATAATGTCTCCTTAAACAGCCCAACTCCTATCAGCCACATCCTGGCCAGTGTTTGCCCCTCAGCTTCCAGAGCAATCCTGTGAGGGAAGGTGGAAGAGGTGCTTACAGAAGCAGCTGAAGAACTGGGGGAGCAAACACCATTTCCTAACCTGTTTTCCAGGAGGATATTCCTGTAGCATTAGCAAGAAATACTTTGCAGCAGCAGCAAAACATTTCAAAGGCCTCTTGCCTTTCTGCAGGCAGCATGTTTTGAGTGCTTGAGTATTTACCTAGGAGAAACCAAACCCTTTCCACTTCTGAATGACTATTTTTACTCAGATCGTGTGCTTTCAGCAATCATGTGCCCAAAGTCCTTAAGAGTCTAAGCAGAGGCAAACTTTTTTTTTTTTTTTTGTTCTGGAAAAAAACACATCAAAGACCTAGTGCTTTACAGAGCTTGCCTGCTAATGATCTGCTGGTTCAGACCAGTTTTGTTACAGACCAAAACTACTTGCAGTAGTTTAAAATTCCTTTAACTGCAGCATCTCTACTAGAAGCCTACAGTGACTTTGGTCTAAATGATTCCACAAAGACTTGAAGCAATATTTAGCACAGTAGCTAAATATGGTTTTCTTCAGTTGCAGAGGAAATTTTAAATTTGAGTCCAACATTTTTAGCAGTAGTTGAATTAATTTGAGGTATTTCTGGTGGGTACCCGCCTCTCTTTAAATGCTACTGAGAGCACAACAGAACAGCTGCAGGGAGACACATTTCACTTAGATTTGAAAGTCATGCATGTACAGTTGGCTAGACTGAGCTAAGCTCTTCATTAATAAAAGTGTAAACTCTACAGAGAATTCAAGAATCAAGCTGAAGCATATTTGCTCTTACACTAAATATTCAAAGCGAGAAATTATTTGAGGAGGGAAGTGTGTCTCTTCTCATTTCAGCACCTGACTTCATTTTTTTCCCTAAGCATCCTAGCTGAAATTAATTTTAATTCTTGACTGATTATTTTATGAAAAATGCATTCCATGAACAACCTCAGAGTAACAGAGGTCACACAACTAACTTTTAGGAAGATTTTCTTTTTAGGATACTAAAATAGAAAAATTTTTAACACAAAAGTGTTTTACCTCTCAGTTCTCATAAGAAAAACCAGGTGTTCAGCCAAATCTAAAATTGAATTAGTAGCAGAAGTACTGTAACTTATATTACAAAATGAATATGAAAGAGGTAGAATTTCTACTTCTGCAGATAAAGCTTTTGTCAGAATGGATTAAGGTGAGACTTTCATTAGGGACAGATTATTCCCTTCCTGCTCACAGTGGGATTTTCTTTTTTCTCCTTCAGGAATCAAGACATTGAACCAGAGAGGGAACACAATTGATTTGATCAATTTCCATGTTCTGCTGGAACAAAACAGATCTCAAATGCAGCAAAAGGAAAGTCAATAGTGGTACCTGAGTCTTAGCTGCACACTCTGTCTGTTGCTACACAATACATTCTCATTGCATGAGAATTTATTTTATTTTGCTGACTTTTTGAGCCTTTTTTCTAACTCTTTTTGCCAGCTGACAGAACTTTGCTTCAGATTCCTCCAGCTGTAAAAAGCAAGATCATAGGCTCAACCACAAGAGAAAAGCAAACCCAAAATCTCCCCACACTGACACCATTTTGGGTATTTTGCTTGATTTGCAGCATGCTGTGTGAGTGCTGGAGAGAAGGGATTGTAGGATCCAAGCTGGAATGAATTAAATCTGAAATAGAGATCGATATCTTTTCCTCTGTGATAGTGATTTTCTACATGTTGAAAGCTCTTCTGTGCTGTCCTCTGGCAGTGATGCTTATAAACCTAAAGAGAAAATCTGATAAAATCCACTTTGATTCTCCTAAGAAATCATTGTCTTAGTTACATGACATGCCACTGAGCATACATTTAGATGCCTGTTTGTTTGCTCATACCTTTAGATTTGCCTTTTGGTCAGAAATAATCAGACACAGAACTGGCAGATGTGCTGTTCAGAGAAGAGCTATGAGTCAGTGACCACACCCTGAAAGCAGTTCAGACCTCACCAAAAACAAGGGCCTGCAAAAAGAGAAAAGCTGGAGAAGTCAAGGGTTTAGAGAGCACCAAAGAAATAGGAATTGGGGAAACAGGCTCATGAGGAAGATCTAGAGATCAAGAGTTTCAGCCTCTTGCCAAAAGAAGGATTATTGCTAGACCAGGTCAGTGGTGTTTGTGATTCTTTGCTTTGGAGACAGACAGACAGGTGTCACGGTGGAAAAGCCCTGCTTTCTCAGAAAATTACTGAAGGAAGACTTCAGGGTGAGGAAGAGAGCAGAAACTTGGGGCCAGCTTCCCTTAAACTGAGCACAGTTCAATGTGCAGTTGTGCTGAGATATTTCCTCAAAGCCTGGAGACTGACTTTTGCTGTGTAGGTCCACACGAAGTCTTCCAGGATGAATGGGCCAGGAGCATCAGCACTTCATATCCACTTCGCAAAGAGTGGATTTTCCTCTGGAAACCCCACAGATCCAGATTTGCATGTGACTGCCAAGTTTCAGTGCTGTCCCTGAGTCACAGGACAAGCTCAAAGGCTGAACTCTTCTCCAGGGAGGCCGGATGCTTGGAAGGGAGGGAGATATCAGCCTGATACTCCAGTTCCCATAGCAACTCCTGCTCTGAGCAGGACACAAAGCCTTTGCTCCGGGGTGGATACAAAGGCAGGAGCTCTGCATGGGGAGCATTCAGCCACTGTACCTCCAGGCTGGAGGAAAATGCCAGCAGTCAAGATAGCAATAATGAAGCAAACATTTACCCAGGCTTCATAAGCAAAGGGAGGACAATGAGCCTGGGAACAGAGTGTGGCAAAATCTCAGTTGTCCCACGGCACAAATGCTCCCTGAGAAATCCCAGGGCTTCTCAGAAAGAAAGGGACTTGCCCATTGAGGCAGAGGGGTGAAAGTGTGAGTAAAAGATCATTGTTAGTAACATCCCCTTTTCTTTTTCCCTCCCACTACTGTGATTTCAGGTCAGCACATGGACCCCAGCAGAGGTGATCCAGGACATGAAGGGAACTTAATGAAGGACAGGGTAAGACTGTCACTGTAGTGATAGGACAAGGGGGAGTGGGTTCAAATCACAGAGGATGAGCTTAGATTAGATTTTAACAAAAAAATTGTTGGCTGTGAGGGTGGTGAGGCATAGGTTTCCAGAGAAGCTGTGGCTGCCCCATCCCTCAAGGCTGGGTAGGAGCAGCCTAGGATAGTGGGAAGTGTCTCTGCCCATGAAATAAGTTGATCTTTAAGGCTCCTTCAACCAAACCATTCCATGATTTTATGATCCAGTCACATCCAGCCTGAGACCTAAACATGGGGAGATCAAATGCTTTGTTTCAAACTCATACAATCCTGACACTAAGGTAGATGGGAAAATGCAACTGCAAGAATCTAGAACTAATCCCAAGGTCTTCCATTATTACATGAGTGATGTAATTCTTATTAGTGATATATCACTGAGCAGCCCTTTCCTCTTTTAATTTAGTGAAAGTGCAGGTTGGCTCTTGGCTAGAGCACATAATATGCAAATTACTTGTGGGTCTTTCTGAATAAATGTTTCCAGAGATACCTGAAAAAAGGTAGTCTGACAGCCCAAAATGTACCATTCCTCCCTTTTCCCTGTAAACACAGGTTAAGGAAATAAGCACCTTAACAGAGAACTGTAACATTTCTTTACTTTTTGACTCCTAGGGAAGGTTGAATAAGCATGTAAAGCTATCAGGTAATCAAAGTTTTCATGCTGTTTCAGAACACACACATTTCTTTAAGACCCAACTCAAGTACTACCAAAAAGCTGCTTAAACTGAGAACAGGATCTGATTAAAACACAGCCAGATAAAATACAACAACAACAAAACCTACTGACATGGTATCAACGTGCATTTAAATACCTGTATTTGGCAAAGAAAGATTCTCTGACAACACCACGAGCATCACATTAGGTTTTTGGAGGAGAATGAGAAAATACACCCAGCTCCAGACTTTTTGATGAATATTCAGTTCCAGTCAAGCACAACCTCAGCACATCATCAGATACTGGGGAATACAATATTGCAGCAGCTCATGACAGGCCTGAGTTGGTAATCCAAATGACCAGCTGGTGCCTATCTCCATCTATTTTGATCTTCCCATACAGCCTGCAAAATTTCCTCATTTCTATGTTTGGGTTCAGAAGGAGTCAGCAGAGCTTGGCAGTGTGCCCCTGACCTCTAACAGATGTTGGTCTGGGGCACATTCGAGGCATTTTGGGGGGATGTTATAGAACCTAAACCTGTGTGAGCTAGGGCAAGTCAGTCCCCATAACCTGCAAATCAAAAATTCTCTTTGAAACACTGGGAAATGGTGCAGGAGGAAAAAAAAGAGGAGTTTGCTCCCCCACCAGAGCTGCTAAGCGCAGAACCAGTGACTTGTAGGGATCCATCTCCAGAGCAAGCCAATATAAAAACCACACACAGACAAGCACACACTCTTAAAAAGTTTTTATTAATTTTCATTGTTTTTTTTTTTTTTTTTTTTAAAAAAACAAACCCGTCAGTGCAACAGTTCAGTATCCCCTTCCTATCCCCCATCAGTAAGCAGTAATTTTAAAATCAGGAAATACCGAGTGCTGAAGCCAATGGGTTAGCATTTTGCTATTATCTCCTTCTGTCAAACTCTGAAAAAGTCCTCTGTATAAATTAAACAATGACAAAAATGTTATTTTCAATTCTATGTCATTACAGTCAACAGAATCATAATAATGCACCTAAAATGTGTGTCCACAATATATCAGGTATACATTTTTTGGAAAAGAAAAAAAGGAAAAAAATATGACATTCTAAGCTTGTTAAAAGGAAAATGGTCCCATATTTTTTTTATTACAGGTTAGCAAAACAAAATCCAATGGATTACAATATTTACATGTTATTTGAAAAATTAAGTAGTGATAAAAGCATGTCACAATCATTGTTTCTCTTTTCTTTTTTTTTTTCTTTTTCCTTTTTGGTAACCATTACAAACACCCAATCCAGGTATGGAACTGTTTAAATATATTTGAAATGAGGCCAATTAAAAAACAAATACAGACACAAAATGTGTATTTATAATTGTCCCTCCAATGTGTCTTTTCTATGATGTTCCCTCCCTACTTAAAAAAAAAAAAGAAAAAAAAAAGAAAAACAAAACAAAAAGAAAAACAAAACAAAACAAAAAAAAAAGAAAAAAAGAAAAACAAAAACACAACAGAAAAATTGAAAGAATCCCCCTAACACACAATTGATGAATCCCCAAAAGCAAAACACCATGCTTCTCAAGTAGCACTTATTCCACAAATGCAACGTTTTTGCCATCGCTTTTAAGTGAAGCTCTCCAGGACACAATTTCCTGGAGAGCTTCCTATTTTCCCCCCTCCCCCTCCCCCAGATCCCCCCAAAAAACTAAAAAAACAAACAAAGACACATGCATTTCTAAAACTAGGTTTCAGTCAAGTACTTTCTACTTTTTGGAAAGAAACTTTTTTTTTTTTTTCATTTTTTTTTTTTTTTTTTTCTTTTTTTTTTTTTTTTAATTTTAATTACTTTTTTTTTTAAATTTATTTTTTTTCTCTTTTTTGTTCACAATCAGAACATACCATGGGCACCAGATCCTGTATTGGCCGCTCAGGCAAAATCCCCAAATTGAGTTTAAATAGGCTTTATACCCAAGGAGTAGTTGCAGGATCAGCCACTTAAGGTATGCAGGTTACTATCCATTCTACACTGCTCCCCTCATGCTAAAAAGCTAAGGAAGAGGGGAAAAAAATTCAGCAACTCCATCCCACTGAATTGAGTTAAAAGTAGTTCTCTAGGCTCAATATCGTGTGTAACCAACTCACCTCTGCTTGCAAAAAGATGTGTTAACAGACACCCCTCCCTCCCACCACACCAAAACAAAAAAATAAACCAAAAAAACTAACAAACAAACAAACAAAAAAAACCCCACGCACAAACCACAGACAATTTAAAATAAAAAAGAAAAAAAAAAAAGGCAGCCAATCTCAACAAAAAGTTACTGGTGCGAGACTGATCGATGTTAATATGACAAGCAACAGAATGGTTATGAGGACCCATGTGTTTGGCCCATGAGCTGCATAGCTGTGCTGTAAGTTTGGTTCTTTAGTTTGTTTTTTTTTTTTTTTTTAAAGTTAAAACTTCTTTGTTATCTCCATATGTTTAAAATTAACGAGGACAACAACGACGACAACAGCAACAACAAAAAAAGGTTCTATTCACAAGATCTAGTCTCCTTTCCCTGTCCCCCACTTGAAAAGAAATACTCATTTTTACATGAGAAACTTAATTGTGCTGTATTTGTAACACCTCAGCCTGATAGAAAATAAAAGTGTGGCAAACAAAACCGCACAATCAGTCACATGAAATCTACCAAATACTAAAATAATAACTGAATACTAACAAACAGCTTACCTGGAATAAAGGATGACAATTCACAAACAGTTATCTAGGAATTAAAGTATCTCTCTCTTTTTTTTGTTTTTTTTTTTTACTAAAATAATTAAAAAAATCACAGTATTTTAAGAAATAAAACCCACACTGGGATTTTAAGCACAATTTGTTTTTCCTTTCTTTAAAACTTTTTTTTTTTCTTCCTCCATTCACCACCTTGCCCAGCAGTCTCTCTACATTTAACCACAACAACAACAGGTAGTACTGACAAATGCAGAGATCTCCCTTGGTTAATTCTGAGGTACTAGGAAACAGGTGACTGTTTTAAGCAAAGCAGTTTCTGTTTTGTTTTGTGGTTTTTTTTTTAATTTTCGTTGTTTTCCTTTTTTTTTTTTTTTCCTGTGTTTTTTTTTTTTTTTTCCTCTTTTTTTTTTCTTTTCTTTTCTTTTCTAAAGCAGTTGCATTCAGTCTGGAAAAGTGTTATGTATTAAAACTAGAAAAACGCACACAAACTTGTGCGTCCAAAAGTTGTCCCCCTACCACTTCTTCCACGCTCACGACGCTTCCACTCATAAAACAATCGAAGTCTCCACTGCAAAGCACGATGTGTTGTAATGCAGGAAAAACACGGGGAGTTGCTTCATTAGTCCAATGATGAATGTAACTTCCCATCGTCAGATCCAGGAGGAAAAAAAAGATGCAGTGATGTAATGGAGCCACTTATTCCATCACTTAAATAACTTTAATATACACACACTCACACAGGTACCAGTGCTTTGAAAAAAGATCATTCAGTCCTAAAAGCAGCTTTATTTCTTCCTTCTACCCTCCCCGCCTGCCCTACCCCGCTCATCACTGTTCAAGTACTGTCGATTAGAACCACACCAAACACTTTTTCTTATTCATTTTTGGCCTCTGGGGTGTCTAGGAGAGGTTGGTCAGCAGCCACCATGCTGACCGCTGTTTCCCCACCATGGGAGTAGTCCACCACCATGGTCTCGATGCCTTCCTTCTCTTCTGGCAGAGTGCTGGCTGTTTCCTCCACGTCCTCCTTGGGCTGGCTGTCCTCACCACTCCTGTGCTTGCTTTCGTTCAGCGCCCTGAAATGAACCAGCAGCGGTCAGGCACAGGGTACAGCAAAGCCAGCCACATGAGGGACAGCAGCAGGGCACTGGCCAAAAAGGCAGCCACACCATGCTCAAGAGGAGAGGCAGGGCAGTGAAGCTGCTGGCGGGACATTCTGGCCCCGAAACTGAATCTTTGTTTGTTTTGTGCTGGGAAGGACTGGCATCAGAGGGAAGAACTCTAATTGTTACACTTGGAGTTTATTCCCATCTCCTTGATCCCTTGTAAACATGCGCCAAACAAAGGCACAGGAAAAGAGTACTTTTCCCAAAGGGTTAATAAAATCCAATAAAACTTTTCCTAGTTTGCAGCATTTCAAATACTTATTTTCAGACTTACATTCTCTTAAGGGTAAGAGAAGTTATTGTTTCTCATCCCATCACAGTAAACCCACAAAACTGTATTCAGATGCTTCTTGCATGTCAGCAGCCTTGAATGAAATCTGCTCTTTGAAGAAATTCTGGCTAGAGAAGAGATCTCTGCTACCAATGAGATCTACATCAAGAGAAGTAAACAGATTGCTCCAGAGATTCCTATCTGTGATGTGTATCATCCTGTGGTATGCAAACTGCTGTAGAGAGGAAAAATTATTTCAAAAATCAACAGCACACTTAGGAGAAGTTAATCCTGGCCAAGAGGCATTCACCTAGGGACAATCTTGAGTTTAAAATCACAGGTAAACCCTACAGCTGCAGCAGAGTTAAAAAAGATGCAGAGACATCCTATAACTGTATCCAAAGACACATTTGGTCTTCATAGAACTGTGTTTGCATTCACTGCAGCTTTTTGGGAGGGTTGGGATGGGGTGGGGGGGCAATATACAGAGATCTACCAACAGCTTTGGCTGCTTGGCAAGAGAACACAAGCCAACTCACATGCCATGCCTCAGCACGTGCCGCTCCCACTCAGAGCCCTCGGTAAAGGATCGGCCGCAGAACTCGCACGGAAAGCGCTTCTCCGGAGCACTGCTGTCAGGAAACATCATGGAATCTGGGAAAACACAGCACAGCCCATGAACTCAGAAATGCCAGGGCAAGAATGGACCACTGTGATCCTACTTTGGTCTCCTTTCATTTCAAAGAAGCAAAAGTAACTGGGAAAATGCAGCTCCTGGAAAGTGACACTGCAAGTGACAAATCCCATCCTAGGTCTTAAAGTATCTCTGCAAGTAAGGGTAACAAGTTACTAGTCCTTATTCCTCTTCAACAAATGAGTAGGCTGTGGAATTTAAATTCTAAACCAAAGCTGCAAAGCTTAGGACTGAAGTGGCTCAAAAGCAGAATCAAAAAACCCCACTCAAATCCATCCATAATTTTGGAACTGGTAGAAATTTTAGGAAACACACAGATTTGGTACATTTAACACGATTCTTGTAACAGATCATGAAGCCACATGGATTAAGTCCTGCATCTTAACTGCACAGGTGTGCTTCTTAATCTTTTATACAAAGTGCTTGGGGCCTCATTTGCAGAAGTGTCAAGCACCTGGTAACATGAGTGAAGTCACCAGCAGCTCAGGGAACGATATTCCTGAAAGCCAAGCTCCATATGAACACAGCCTGCTCTGACAAAAGATGAAACATTTCCTCACAAATTAAGAAGATCACCGCATAAGCAATTGAAAATAATTGCATGAGCTATCCCACTTGATTCTTTTGCTGGAAATGAGACAGCACCATCTGCTCAGAGCATTAATTCCCTAGCAGGGATTACCTTAAACAAGAAATCAACAGAATGTCCTTCTGACTCCTCCTGAGCTACATAATAAAAGGGATTTTGCCTAATTTTGGTTTAGATCTTTGCTCACTTGATTTCTTCACTCTCAGACTTACTCTCTTCAGGACCATTCTATGAGCTCAAATTTGCTCACACATTCCCTATTATCCATACCTAAGTCCTGCAAATGCTTTTTTGTGACACCTTCTCTCTGGTTAACTTTTACTTCAGTTTTATATGGAATAGTCCTTGACACAATTTTTTGGCCACTTCCCATGAAAGGAAAAAAAAACCACTTTGTATTTCTTATTGTAGGGGACTTATTTGTTATGTAGTAAAATATCATAAAGCTGCTGTGTCAGGGAACACCAGAATGCAAGCAAATACCATCAGCTGAGTTTACATCTGGATATTTAACACATTAAGCATAGCACAAAGTTATAAACATACAGACTAGTCATGACACAGGGATAAGTATTTCTGGTGGGTAATAATTTTATAGGCAAATGTTGCTGATATTTTGTATAAGAATATAGCTATGGAGCAACCTGGGATAGTGGAAGGTGAGCCTGCCCATGGCAGGGGCTGGGATTGGATGAGCTTTAAAGGGCTCTTTCAACCCAAGCCAGTCCATAATTCATACTTGAAAATCCCATTAAATTTAGCAAGTGCTACTCTAGCAAATCCACCACCTCTCCAGACAACACTATCTTGTTCACCCTGCTCCCCAGTAAATTTTGCCTCCAGGGATGTGAATTTGGGCTGCTTCCCTGGAGGATTAGCAGAGTCTGCTCTTCTCTGGGTCCTGCAGAGGAGAAGTTACACACTGTAGACACCTGACCTCTCAGTGGTCTTGCTTTGTCACACATACAAGCAGCCATGGACATTTAATTTTGGCCTATTATGGAAAAAACACCTCTTGAATTGCTAAGACCAAAACACAGTGATCAGTAACAGTCTCTCTGAGACACAGTTCTACCTGGGACAGCTGTTCTTGGCATTGTCTATGCCAGACACTTCATTTTCCCCCATGCATCTTCCTTTATACTATATCCTTTACTACAAGCAAATTACTCCCTTCCTTTCCTATCCAAGAGTGCAGTTCAGCTCTGCTGCCCAGCTCTGCCTGTCCACATGGATATAGGTGGACATATATTTACAAAATGGCCTTTGTGTGGTCCAAAAAGAAGCTACAAGCTCCTATTTGGACCTTCAGTTCTGCACAAAGCAGCTCAAGTCAAAGTGGTGAGTCTAGGGAAGAAATCCTGGTTCTTCAAAGTCACAGACCTCAGACAGATACTTGGAGCACACAGAGGCACTCTCAGCTAACACTGCCCTTCCTGCTAATACTACAAAGGCTAGGATTGTCAGAGGCACCCCAGCAGCACCCAGCACAGTCTGGTGTGGTTTGAAAGCTGTGACAGCATTAGCCACCGTGACAGACTCTGAAATCATTGGTCTGGCTCTCTGCTACCAGGGCAAACCATTGCTGTGTCAGAAGTACCTTCTGAAAATTTTCAAAAAAAGGGAGATGCCAGCATGCAATTTAGAATCCTTCAGTTCCTGTCTCATTGGAACATTTTTCAAAAATCCTCTACCTTAAGAGAGGTAATTCACACAACTTGTCTAGAAAAATGCAATCAATACAACTGGATATTTTCTATATTCTTGCTGTAGTATGCATAAGTGTTTTCTGCATTTTCTGCCCATTTTACTATAAATTATTAAAAACAGTTAAGAGATTGAAAAGGAGAAAAAAATCCCCCAAAATAAACAATGGTGAAACATCAACCCTACAAGCCAGAGAAGAAATGCAAAGCAAACCTGAAAACATGCCTGACTTTTTTAGGCTGGTCATCCAAGCAAACATGCAGAAATTATTTTAGCCAGTCATTACTAAAGGTTAAAAAAAAAAGTACCAAATCAAGATGCTGCCTTGCTTAATTATGAAACACAAGGATAACCATCACTTAAACCTTGCACACGTAAAACTCCAGCATGGGAGGTGATGTTTTCATACTTCCAGGGTGTAACCTAAAGCCAATTTAAACAATGAACTTCACCTTGGGCTGCACCCCTGCCCGTGGCACCTTCTCAGGGATTTGTGAGGCTTGGCAGAGAGCACTTTCATCTCCTTGGTCCGGGCACCATGGCCTCCAAGGTGACCGCAGCACCTGTGTGTAATGCTAAGGTAATCCTCACAAGGACAGCTTGACTCCTCACCCCCTGCTAGCTGCAGGTCTACACACAACATTAATCAGCCTGCTCCATCTGCAGCTGAGGTGAGCTGGTGCTTTAGTCAAATCAGGACACCATGATTATAGCTCCAGCCACAAAGCCCAGAGGGCCAGAGCTGCCCCGGAGAGATGCTGAACTCTGAAATCCACCTGGAGCTGACATCCCTCCTCTGATTTTTCTGCTGCTCTGCCTAAGACCTTGTGCAGGATATTTTACATTAAAACATAAATGTTTTCCTATCCAATTGGCTTGCATTCTCATTAATGTTAAAAGCCATCACTAACCACTCTTGGAGCACTGCTGACAGGCACAAACTGCAGGGACACAAAATAAAATCCAGGATGTTGGGGTCCTGCTATTGAAAGATAAGAAGTACAATCTGAAACCCCTAGTTCTGTAAACTCTCTGTGAATCCAGAAATGCCTACATGTACATGAGTGAGTTTGAAAGCTAAAAAATCAGGAGGAAAATGTTCACCAAACATGGTACTATCAGCTGAAGTACACAGAACTCGGCTAAGTGGTGTTGTCAGCATCGAGAGCTGGGGGGCCTGTGGTTCAAACCAGGAAGGGACTGAAGATATTAAAGAGTTGTTACATTTGAATGATGCACCAAAAAACCACAGTTACACCAGATATTGAAATAACTTGCTTTTCATGGGAAAAGATTGTTGGAAAGGAAACCCTTCATTTAATCAACAGAGAAGTTACATTTTCTCTGCTGATCTAAATTCAACCAAACAAAAAGTATATGGCCTAGTCTTGTGGAAATCAGTGGGATTATTCTTAAATACAAATTTAGGCATGTATTTAAGAATAAAATGGTACAGACAGGTGGGCACGGATACACCCTGGCTGTGAACTGCCAACTGCAGCAACTGCAAACAGAACTATCTGACAAAGAATACTAGGCAGAAAATAAATTAAATAGCATCCCATACAGCAGTCTTCATCCCTCACTTTTATAATGACAAGTGAAAGTTGGAAACTAGTTTCCGAAACAGAAAATCTCACAGGACACTAAAAGACACTTACATAGTTTTCCAAGCCCTTATAGATGTTATCTGAACAGGCAGATTAGTCACAGATGCTATCTGTACTTTCTCATAGTAAGTATTCTCTCTGAACAGACAAAAATTTGTAAGGAGGATTAGAAACAGATTCCCACAGGAGCTGTGTCTTCAGGAAAGCCACATTGTGCAGAATATATGCTGTCCACTCAACAGCTGACCTGGCATGGTTGTACTGGTGAGGCAGGTTGCAGTGGCCAAAAAAACCCAACAAAAACCCCCAAACACATCAAAGAGTTGCACTGACCTCTCTCTTGAGCCTTGGGGCTTAACTCTTCTTCTTTTTCCTCTTCATCACTGCTAGAGCTCTCTGTTTTCCCTTTCATTTGTTCCAATTGGTCCAAGTTAACCCGTCCAACCAGCTCAAAATTGCGACTCACCTTTGAAAGAAACATTTCAGTTAGCACTCAACACAATCACCATTCCGCCAGAAAAATGCCCACAAATGCAAAACAAAACGTGGCACAACCCCAGCTCGAGCTGACATGCAGTCTCCATAATCAAATAAACACTCATTTATTTCCAGTGGAAGTGATTCTTCCACTGCTGCTTATTCTGCATTTCCCCTTTTTTATTTTTTTGGAAATTAATGAGATTCGGTAAACCCCCTTCACTTCTTCATCCAAGAAATGTGAAACATTGAGTCGTATCCTCATTTTTATGGCATTATTTAACTGCTGTGATCAAACACTGCTACCACACATCCATGCTGAAGGGAAACTCTCTGTGATGGGTTCATTCAGCTTTATTAATGAAAGGATGGTTCTTTTTTTCACTAAGCACATGGCTGCTGTGTAGCACATACACTCTCACTCATTAATAACAGATTAATTTTCATTACACCAGGCTGCAAAGTAATTTGCAAACTGATACACAGACTATAATGGGAACACTTCACCCAGCAGTCAAATTCAGCTAACCCTGGGGTGAAATGCACCAGCTACTTAACAGCTCACAGCAGCAGTATGAAAGGAGCAGCTCAGGGCACAGAAGTCAGGAACTGCTCCACATCCAACAGGAACAGTGGAGCAGCAGCCCAGATTTACAGCGGAGGCGGAGAATGTGGAGCGTGACCAGGACACTAAGGCTAATACTTGCTGGATGACAAGCGCCCTCTGAGCTCATTGATCGCTGCTGGGAAAGGTTTTGGATTCATCTTTCATGCAGAGAGACAGCCCTCCAGCAGTACAGGCACTGAGCCACACAGGCAGAGGGGATGGAAATGGAGCAGTGAGTACAGCACAATGCATCCTGCAAGAGGCTGAATGGAATATCAACACCCACTGCATGCTTTGTACCCCTCTGTGGGAAAGGAAATGTGAATGATCACAAGGAGGACATATATCTCACAAGGATATGAAGCAGGCTGTGGGATACATCCACATAGCACAGTACCCTGAATACAGAGGTGTGAAGGTTCCTAGTACCAGGGTTACAGACAATTGCAGTGAGGTTCTCTAACTTAACACATCACCCACAGAGGTTTAAACGAACAGGACCACATGCAAGATGCTTAGTTCAACTCAGCTCATGGAAAGGAACTCTTTTTTAGGGTGCAATATATGACCTGGGTAGTACCTGAGCCCAGAACTCAAGACACAAATTGGAGAGGTATCATTTACCCACAAAAAAAGGGGAAGTGATGACCTAAACTACCAGGACCACCACTGCAGGTA
Source organism: Erithacus rubecula (assembly GCF_903797595.1). NCBI lineage: Eukaryota > Metazoa > Chordata > Aves > Passeriformes > Muscicapidae > Erithacus > Erithacus rubecula. Next base: position 648,139 of record NW_027635539.1, on the reverse strand, counting down.
CAGATCAGAAGGGAGAGCTAAGAGAAAGGAATAATCTTCCTAACTTCATGCACTGAGTCAAAAAACCCAAGCATAGTTCCTCTTGGATACACCAGGCACCTTGCTGTGATGACCAGGAGCTGTGGAACTCCGTCCGTACCACTTGAATTGCACAAGACCATCCAGAAGTAATAAAGATGGCAGAAGAGCCTCACATGCCAACATAAATTAACAAAGTTTGTTTTTATAAGATGGCCAAATATTTTTTGAGCTTGAAAAGTGTTTTGGTTTTTTGTTTGTTTTTTTTTTTTTTTCTGGGACTTCTGCTGTTAGCACTGTGAGATGTTACATTGTGATTCATGTAATTATGATCAATATAAACAAAAATACTAAATCCAAAGTAAAGCATAGACATGAGACACAGGAAAACCTAATTTCATTATATTTGCTTAAATCGCTCTGTTGTAGATTGTTGATTTTTTTGTTTTGTTTTTTTTTATGTATTTTTATTATTTTGTCACTATAATAATGAATGGTATCCACTTTTATGTATAAGGGAAATGTAAGATTGTTTGAACATGAGCAAGCTTGTCCCTGCTTGCTAAGAGTGTAACCTGAAAACATGTTCAAGCCTTGTCCAGACCTGGTAGGGTCTTGTAGCCACTGCTGCTGGAGTGCTAGCCAACGTTTGGGCTTGCTCAGACTTGTACCCCAGCACAGTGGGCATGCCACAGCCCACCAAGAAGCTGCCTATAAAAGGGGCAGTGACCAGGGGTAGGGTGAACGTGTTGGCAGAGCACAGACTCCCCACATCCCAGCACTGCACTGCCTGTTCCTTATCAATGGACTAATAAATTGCCTTATTAATTGACCTACCCAATTGTGGTGAGTAATTTATAACAATACCTTCCATACATATTTGGCTTTAAGGAAAAGTCATTCAGTCAATCAAGCTTTTAGTGAGGACCTTGGGCAGCTAAGCTCCAACAGGTGAAGGCATATAGCTACCTCCCTTGGAAACCTGCCAAGGAAGCACTCTAGGAAATATTCCAAAACACATCTCAATTCTAGAACTTAAACGTTTCTCAGCTACAGAAATTCAAAGCTAGCAGTCTGTGGAAAGCCTTTAATGACTACAAAAAGATTGGACCTGGTATGCACTCAGGTAATCCAAAAAAACTCCAAAGCAGTCTTAACTGAGGAGCTAGTTAGACTTGCTGTTTATCTTTCCCTTGTTAAATGTAAACGTGGATATATAGACCTCTTTGTTATGAAAATATGCGTGGCATGTCAGGCTGCTGAAGTTACCAGAGCAATCCTGTGTTTGGAATCTCCTGCCTTTTACAGGGGCTGAATCACACTGCCTTGGTATTGTTCCACGACCCTTACCCCACCCCCCATTAAATAAACCCAGCATACACAAGAGCTTTTTCCAGATAATCACACTCTGCATGCAGCAGTTTGCATATTGTGATCAATCTGAGCAGCTTCAGAAACCACTATTTTTCAGTTTCTGAAGAAAAAGAAAAAAAAGAGAAAAATGAGAAAGGGAAGTGCAATATAGGATTAGTTTTCATATGTGGGGAGGAAGAGGAAAAAAATAACACCGGTGTGAAATTGGTTTGTCAGACATGCAAATAAACCAGTTCAGTACTTGCAAAGACAAGATTGCCACAAATTAAAACTGATTAGATCTTACCTTGTGCTCATCTCGAAGGTGAGCATCCAGCTCCTCTGTGTGTTTGGTCTCATAGTAGCAGAGTTGGCATTTGTAAGGTTTCAGTTCATTGTGCTTCTCTATGTGCTGCTGCAAGCTCTCATCACTGGAGCAGGTAAAGGTACACTTGTCACAGCGGAACACAACTCCCTGCAGGTACTTGGACAGCTTGGAACGGCAGACTTCAATGGGAACGACCCTCTCCTCTGTGGGGATAGCAGAACATTCACTTAATGACACCAGGAAAACAATCCTCCCTGCCAGGGCAGGGTTAATCTCCAAAAGCTCAAATGCAGGTGACTGGGTGAAGAGGATGCAATGGTAGGTTTTGGGATAAGCGAGACTCCATCTATGAGTCAGAGGAGCAGAGCCTAGGAACACAAAACCGGCCCATATATCAGACCAAAAGTGTGTTTTTGTTCAGTGCTTGACAGCAGCTGGGATCCACTTCTAGAGAAGTAATAAACAGGGGAGCTGCAGGGTGTGCACCCAAAGCATCACACGCCAAGGATTCTGCCTAAATTCGATCATCGCACCCAAATCTGCCCTCTGAGGACTGAGAAGGTGAGCAAGGCAGCACCTCTCCCTGGAAAAGGCTGTGCAAGTTCAGCTAGTAGCAGAAAACTTCCTGACATACCCAGAGCTTTCAGAAAGCTCTGCATTCATGATGTACTGAAAATGCTCTTGCTGAGTTTTTAAACTCTGCACTCCCTCTAACAAAGCAGTGATGTTTAACAGAGCAGCAATTAATTTCGGTCATTTGACACAGCCAAAATCCGATGTGCCTCAACACTCATCCACTGTGGTTCCCTCCATGCTGTGCACACAAGAGAAACCCCAAATCTGACTGTTCAGCTGAGGGTCACCAGCAGATCCTCATTAAGGCTTTTGTTACTCAAACTGGCATTTTGAGCTTGAACGCTTGAAACTTAGCACTACTCCTCCTTATGGGCTGCATACTAAAGGAGGGTTTTGATCCTCTTCATCCAGGCTCATCCCCAAGGACAGAAAAAAAAAAAAAAAAAAAAAAAAAAAAAAAAGAGGCCTGAATCTCTTAGGGTAGACATGAAGGCTGAAGGAATGTGAGACGTGGCAGTGCACACATGGATCTGAGCCAACAGGCCTTTCTTCTAGTGAAGAGGGTAAAATTACATCCAAAGACTACAGAAACACACACTCCTCTTTACAGTAAGACTTTTTTCCTGCAGCTCAACAAAATATTCCATCCTGCCCAGCTTCTCCCTGAGCACAAAACTCATCTTGTAACCTCCTCTTTTAGAAGTTTTCCCCAAAGCTATGCCTTAACAAAAAAAACCCCCCAAAAACAACAAACCAAAAAAACCCCAAAAAACCCCCCAAAAAAACAACAAACGGAAACAAACACCCGAAGACTTGTGATTCTTTTCTATATCAACAACAGCTTCTCTTGCTATCAAGAAACCAAATAGTGGCCATTCAGAGTGGAAACAGCAGAGGGGAGAATAGGGTTTAAGACACTGCAGAATTTTAAGTTGTGATGCTGACATCACTAGAAAAACTTTTTACAAGGTTGTTGCAGCTACGTGCTTTTGGAATCTCAGAAATAAGTGACACAACCAGTTTCAGAAGTGAAAAAGCCAAGTTAAGTTTTCAAGAATAGAAATATTAATTAAAATATTTTAACATTCACTTTTCCTCAAGCACCTGGCACAGATTTAGAAAGCTAAAACATGCAACAGTATAAAACTTTAAATGTACCATTCTGAAATAAGGCAGCATTCTCTTATTCACATGAACAAAACCTATTACCTCACAACCCCACACAGCCCCCAAATCAAAGGCAACACAGTAAGAGAAGAGCAAAATAGACACAAATATCAACTCTAGATTGAAAGATTTAAATTTCAGGGAATGATTTACAGCTTTTACATGATGTATTCATGTCAGTGAGCTTCTTCCAAGCTATGATTTTGGAACTTGCAAGGCTACCTGGACCTGGAATGTTACACTACTTAAGGTGATGCTCCCACCTCTAGCTTGCCCCTGCAAAGCCCTGTTTATTTAATTACTCATTTAGAATGCACTTATCACGTCTGGACCACTGACAAAATTACAGCAAACCATGAAGCTCCATATAAAAATTGAAAACCTTCTTCACCCTCATGAGACTTCTTCAAAGCTCATCAGTGTCTAATCAATGACTACACCTCACAAAAGGATGTCCTGACTTGTGGAATAGTTTTGCAAGAGCAGTAATTAAAAAATTAACAACAAAATAAAAACCTACCAAAATAATCATCTTGCTTTAAGAAATCCTGTCCTTCCACTAGACTGAAATATTCAGACTAATTGTATCAGGGAATTAATTGAAATGACATTAATGACTAGCTATGATCAGTACTATAACTCAAAGCAGTAAAAAAATACATTTTTTTTACTCAAGGCACAAGAGAGTTCAGGACTCTATTAGTCCTGAGTAGCAAGGAGAAATCTTTGTTCAGCAACACACCAAAGCATATATAACTTGCTTCCTTCTCTCAAAGGTAAACAAAAAAAAAGCAGTCTTACATTCCAGACACAGACCAATTACTTGGTCATCTTGAATTTTGAAAATGTACATTTTTGCCTAGAAATCCAAAGTACACCCACAGAACAAGTAGCATTTGCATTCCATTTTTCACAAGCAAGCACTGCACAAGGGTTCTCCATGTATCAGTGAAGTTCTATGTACAGTGGAGAATGCCAGAAAAAAGCATGTGCAAGGAATCAGGATCTGTAGCACGGAAGCCTTTGGGGAGGTAGGAAAATCTGAAAATTTATCTTAAAGGTTACTATTCAAAACATATGTGTCTTATGAAGAAGAAAATCACTAGTTTTCCAATGGAAGGATAAGGAAGAAAAATGCCTAAGGATTTAAAAGTATAATCAACAGTGAACTTGCTAAGTTGCATGGAAAAACACCAATATACTTCAAAATGCATGAGTGGAATTCTACTGGAAGGGATAAAATCAGAAGAAAAGGTGGTCAGGCATTGGAAGGGGCTGCCCAGGGAGGTGTTGGAGTCCCCATCCTTGGAGGAGTCCAAGGAACACTGGAAGTGGCACTCAGTACTCTGGGCTGGAGATGAGGTGGGGATTGGTCACAGGTTGGACTCAGAGCACAGATGGTCTCAGAGCTCTTTTCCAACCTAATTGATTCTGTGACACACTAACTGTACTGTCCGGGATAAATTAAAGGATAATATGCTGCTGGATCAGGAATTCCCTGTCTCCTCTTGCCTGTCATAAAGATCAGGAAGAACTAGAGAGCCAAACTTGTCCTCACTGCCCTGCAGCAGCCTCTGGCTGTGTCAGCCCCTTGGGACAGGACACCTGTAATGAGTCTGTGCTCCATCTGTACCCATGGAAGGGAGGTTGAGCTGTCCTGACACCGATCAGGGGCAGGTGGTACATGAGAGAAGCTCTTGGAACCTCTCCTTCTTCATGGAAAGCAAATTCCTTGCCTTATTTTTTTTTTTTTTCTCTCTAGGCATTCAGTCTGCTAGCTGATATTGCTGTGAAATTCAGCCTCTGTAGCCACTCATTAGGAGGCAAATATATTCTCCATTTCAAGCACATGCTGTTCACCAAGGATTAGGGGTGCAGTAACTTGGAAGTAATGTAAGAGTCATGCATCTGTAAACATGCCTTTTTGCACAAAAGAAACATTAACTATGAATGGATCGAATCTTTCACTCCTGATTTTACATACGGCACCACTCCATCTACCTCAAAACTAATTTTCTTGAGCCACAGCTCAGGTTATGCCCTTGCTTTGCCAATGTAATGGCCATAAAACAGGAAGGCTATCTCAGATTACATTGACTATCCCTCAGTCCTTCTTTCAGTGCGCGTTAAATCTTGTCAAAACCATCTACTTCAGCTGCCACACAATTAAACACAACAGCAGAGGGGTGTTTTCTAGCTGGATATATGCACCAGAAATGACTCTATGAACCTTGGATAAGTGATATCAAAGAAAACTCTTTTGTGGCCTCTGAGTCTCTTTAGCATCTATAATCCCATTTGCACTACAACTTCCTTTACTCTGTTTTTTTTGCCTGCCACCATTGTGGTGCATAGATCATTATGTCCTTTTGCCATAAGGTTTGTTTCAGCAGCAAAAACTCTTTGAGGTTGGTTTGTGCAACTGAAGCAAGCTCTACAGAAGAAAAGACCCACAGTTTCACTCACCCAGGAGGTGACAACGTCCTTTCAAATGGTCAGAAACAGCTCTGAACAAGCAGAGCTCGAATTCATGAAGTGCTATTCCACTTCTGCAACTGGACATTCTCAATACCAAACCTGTGCATGATGGAAAACACCCAGAAACCCATCCAGTCTCCCCTGTTTCAAAGGTCTGGCATTGTCTGCTGGAGCCCTGGCATGGCCACAAAGTGGAATGGGCAAAATCTGATACAGCAACACCTTCAAAAACAGGAAGTAAAAGCCAAAGAAAGCATCAGCCAAACCCTTGCAAACTAAATATGGCAGCTTTGTAATGTGCTTTTTGAATCACTGACATTTCCCCAGATGTTCCCTCGGACCAGCCCTGCTAGCAGAAAGAAATCTGAATTCTGCCAAGCTCACTGCTCTGATACACGAAGGACTTGAAGCTACCAACACTGAGAAGTGGTATGCTACAAGGAATCACGACAGCACTTGTCACACTAGAATCTCCTCCAGGAAAAAGATGGCATGCAAAACCTGTGTTTGCTCACCACCAGAACCCCACTGTGAAACTCTGCCCAACCTGCACGCAGGCAGAGTGCCATCCCAACACATGGGTTTGGATTTCAGCAGGCAATAGACCATCCACAAGCATCAAGTGTGATAGCTGTGGGCAGGAATCCCAGCCCAGAGAGCCCAAACTGCTGTCTCTTCTGAGCTAGCAAGCCCACAGCTAATAGAATATAGAAATCCCTAATCCCACTTTTTGCAGCCTTTAAAAAAAACTTTAAAAATTGAGATGTGTGGACAGAAAAGGAGTTTTACAGTAAAACAACAAATGAGGTAATTATTTTGTTCCTAAGAACACCAAGGAAAAAATACTCAAGGAATTTATCGAGGGATATTTTGAGGCCTCTGTGGTTAGCTGATAAACCTTTTGGGTGAGTTTACGATAGTAAGGCCTTGAAGATAACAAGGACATAGGCAGGGCACAACTCTGGCCTAGATCAAAGCTGTGAATTAGGACAATTCTTGCTAAACAGGTGTTTGATGGCTATTCACTTCTCTTGAGGAAAAGCTTAAAAACTAGCCCAAATATGCCCTGTTTCAGCACTGGCAAATTTTGAATTTCACAGGAAACAAATCAGATGCATACTATAGAAATGAAACAAAAACACAACCAAGGGCTAGTGACTCCTTCAACATATTTGTCCTCGGGTAGAGAGGGAAGAAAAACTAAATGAAACCAGAGCAGGGCCCTGTGCAGCACTCCCCTGATCAGACAGACACGGATACAGACGTTGTTACCTCTGTGCAGAACTATGTGGTCAATCATGTTGCGTTTGTATTTGGTGTGGTAGAGACAGAGAGGGCAGCGAAGGTCTTTGGGTCCTTCCTCGGGGACTGCCGAATGCCCGGCCTCCACATGCATAGTAAAAGCAGATCTGTGAGAGAGGAAGGAGACAATGGGAGCAGTCAGGAGGGGAGCAGTGAGGTGTCAAACAGCTCTATAAGGGAGGTGTGGTGTAAAAAGCTGCAGATGCCATTCAGCCCTGTCTGCATGGCCCCGCAGAGGGGCTGCTCACATGAGCTTCACATGAGCAGAGGAATCTGCAGGGCTCCAACCCTCAAAGCAGCAAACACTCATGGTGACAAGATGTTCTGCTGCATGGGCTGCTCCATATAGTCACATTGCTACAGTTAAGATAGCAAAAGAATTCCCATCCTTCATGCTCGTTATCTGTCTTCAGGCTGAAATGTTCAGTGCACTTTCTCCGGTGAAGGTTAAATTTTCATCAAGTTGAACAAAATCCAACTGTTCTGGACTTGCAGAGGGGAGGACAAACTCATTTCAGGCAGAAAACATCCTTAACCATCTTGATCTAACCAGCTAAACTGTTTAGATTGTGGGTACAAAAGGGATTTTTGTTCATAGTGAGTTTGGCACTGAGCAGTTTAACTTTCAAAGCATCAGCTGTAATAATCTGAAAACCCAAGACTTTGAATACTGTATTTATTAGTGTGGAAGAATGAATGAATACCTCACAGTACTTTTGAACCAAACATTTCATGCTAGCATTACACTCGCTGCATATTTAGAAGTTGCAAGAGACATGCATAGCAGAAGAAATTAACTGTACATCCATCTAAACACAAGCCAAGCTACTGAAATCAAAGCTGTCTCTAAACTTGGGGCACTTGGTAACTTTTTTCTAAAGCAGTGATAAACCTTGCAAAAGCTAAGGGGCTATTGAACTAGAGTAAAAAGTGGCTTTGGATAAAATCCAGCAATCATTGAATATACATTGCAGATACATTATGAATATACTGCAGATACAGTTCTATCAACTTTGGTCATGGCTATCATGCTTTTAAGTTTCTAGGATGGCTTGAAGAGGGGATTGATATGTTTTGGGGGATTTTTTTTGCCTCCTGCTTCCCTTTCTTAAGACAGAAAATACACTGCTAAGAATGTGTTTAAATTATTGATTTGCTTGATTTATTTCATAATATCAAGGTGAAAGAAAATGGCACTGGCAAGACACAGATAGATTGGACCTTTAAATTTCTGGATAGAGCAATCAGGATTTTTAACATGGGATTTTAACATGGGCAAAGATGAAGCAACAAAGGGTAGAGATATGCAAATAGAGTCTGTTCCTGTGTGGGTTCTCTCGTGTTTGTGCTCATCATTTCCTTCAACATTTCCTCCCCTTGATCCAGTTCTACTGTTTACTGTCACTCTCAAAAAGTTTAAAACCTCGTATGTCAGCTGAGGGTGTTATGATCGAGGACCCAGCATATCAGGAGGAAATTATGAACTGCACAGATGCTGCCTTCTTTTTTCCTACAGAAGAACAGCTAAAACACACACACACACACATAGACAGGGCACCAAGCATTTAAATTTAAATAATTGGGTTTTCTAAAATGCCTCTGTATGCTATCAGATATGCTAGAGAAGAGCATCTTTTTATCATTTAAGCTAGAAAGATTGAGGGGAAAATAAAATTACATGAGAAGGTTTCTTCAGTAAGGTGATATAAACTGCCCAGTTGCTGCAGGACACTTGACTGTCCCACGTTCCATGCTGGTTGCATGTGGAAATTGCATTATTTGTGTGGAGAAAATTTTCTCACTTTAGGACAAAGGGATCATGAAATGATAGTTCTTGATTCTCAGAGAATCTCAGAGAAGTAAGGAGGGGTGCAGCAGAACTTCCACCTTGGAGTTCCAGAAGGCAGACTTTGGTATGATTAGGGGACTGGCTGAGAAAGTCCCCTGGGAGGGCATCCTGAAGGACAAAGGAATCCAGGAACACTGGATATTCTCTGAGTAGAAGAGCCTAAAGGTGCAAGAACAAACTGACTCCATGTGCCAAAAATTGAGACCAGCCAAGCTGAACGAAGAGATGTATCTGGAACTTGGGGAAAAAAGGAGAGTTTATGACTTTTACAAGAAGGATTGTGCCAAGCAGACAATGGGGATGTTGCAAACCTGTCGGCCTCAAGTTGTATCACAGGACATTCAGATTGGATGTAAGAGAAAATTTCTTCCCAGAAAGGGTTGTGAGGCATGGGAACAAGCTGCCCAGAGAAGTGGTTGAGTCACCACCCCTGGAGGGATTTAGAAGACACGCAGATGTGTCACTAAGGTTTAATGTGAGGCTTGGCAGTGTTGGGTTAATGGTTAATTTGATGATCTTAAGGGTCTTCTCCATCCTGAACACTTCTGTGATTCTAAAACCTGCTGCAAGGTCTCACTGTGCTTTTGTCTGCAGCAGATGGTACCGGCTGTTGCAGGAGAGAAGAAAATGGATTACATGGATGCTGCTGTGATCTGGCATGGCATTCCCTACACTCCTCTCCCTGGTCAGCAGTGGCCATGTTACTGTTAGCTACAGTCAGCTCTCAAAGACCTCAGAAGTCTTAGGAGCTCAGTTCATCTGTTTTGCACAGTACTTACTTAAAGCCAGTATAAAAGGAACAATCTTTGCACTTGAAGAGCTTTTTCCCTCCATGCTTGTCGCGGTAATGGCGCCGGATGCTCTGTATGTAACCCGAAGAGAATTCGCAAAATTCACAGTTAAGGATGGCTTCTGCTTTTTCCACTCCTGCAGCACTCCCAGAAAGTGGGATTGGGCTGATGTTGTTGTTGTTCCTGGCCAAGGCTGCAGATTGGTAGTGGTTCAACTGCTGCTGAACATCGGGGGGCTCCGAGTATGAAGAGTCTGCAGGGAAACAGAATGAAGCTGTTATGGATCAAAAGATCTAAAAAAGGTTTGACAATGCCTGCTCCAGAACCTACTGGCTTTTGGAGGGGGTTGATCAAGCTGTTGGTTATGAAACTAATCCTGCTTTCTGAAGGGATTAAGAGGTGCAGCACTTCTTAATCTAATTTAACGTGTATTCCACAATTTATAAGGTGAGCAATATAAATAATGCTTTTTTAGATCTGATTCGGGGAGGAAAGGAGTGACACACATTTAAATTAAACTAGTTTGAAAAGAAGCATGATTTTAAGATACTTAGTTTGTGAAAGTAAAGCCTGTTAATCATACTGCCAAATGTTTTATGTGTTTGGCACATAAATCACACCAGATTCTCTCAAATATCTCAAGACAGTTCACATGAGGTGAAGATCTGGCACAGGATACATGTAAATAATTTATCTATATGGAAAAAAGAAAGAAAAAAAAGAAGAAAAATAAATGTATACCCTTCCCCATTCATGTTGATGTTAGAAATTAAATCAACATTGGGACAAAAAAAAAAAAAATGTTTAATCACAAATTCCAGTAAAGCAAACTTTCAAACCACTGTTTTGCTATACTGAGATCTCTAAAGACACATCCTTTCCACAAGTTAGCAGAACTCTGCCACACCATTTTAATGGCAGGAGAAGCAGAGTCCAGAGGTGTCTCAGTACTGAAACAGAAAGCTGTAATATGTTGGTTGGATACCCGAAAGAAGGTGTGTGGGGGCAGGGAGGGTGGTGTTGAACCTTTCTCAACACATTGCCTGAATGTGGAGGTTAGGAATTCATCTGCTTTGTTCTACATAACCCACAGCTGCCCATGAATGGCACAAATCAAAGCAGAAGAATAAAGCACATATGAATTTCAGTGCAATTTTCCCTAATAGAAGACAAAAGGCTCTTCTCCTAAGCTTTCTAGAAGGGAGAAAAAAAACACAAGGAGGGAGGAGGAACTGGGATGGAAGTCAGGACATAAACTGTACCAGCCACCTCCTGCTTTGATGTGTACTTCATTTTCCAAAGCTGAATTCTACAAGGCTAGATACGTAAGAATTCCTTAACAGACACACATTTGTTGGAACTCAACACCATCCATTCCAACCAATTAGTATGAGGAAACAAAAGACAAACAGGTCTATACAACATTGGGTGTGGGAACTTCTCCACCTGTCTTCAAAAAAGCAAAATGTTTGCTGTCTTTTCCCACTACCACAGGTGGGGATTACACATGCCCCAAAAATGAGTAACAAATAATGACAATTAAAAAACCAATCCAAACCCCAAAGAAAACAGACACAACAGGCAAATGTCTCCAGGCTCCTGTGGCCTCACCACCAGGTGTACATAGCAAAGAGAAAGGCAGAGACATGAAAGATTTTGGTAAAACAAATGAAATTGGGTTTTGTTTTTCCTTATCCACGCCCCATGAGCTGAGTGAGGCTGGATTACAACGCAGTATTTATCATCTCTTGCTTCCACCATTTCTACAGCACGTTTGTTCACCAGGAGGGCTCACAGTGAGCTCCACCTGTTTAAATGTCAAGGCTTTCCTTCCCTGTGTTTGAAGCACGCTCCCCACATCCTTTACTTTGGCACAGGACAGGCCTGAGGAACTGTAAACCTTCTGCAGAAGCCTCTTTTCTCTCAAAGGCAGCAACTGTGTGCTCCTTCCTCCTTTGGGACAGAACCTTGAGGGCTCAGAGGGGATTTGCTGACTCACTTCTCTGGGCTACCAGGTTCAGTGATACAAAAACTCAAAACACAGTAAAACAGATCACCTAGCAGGGGTGAGGCAGCCTAAAAGAAAGTTCATAGCATTTGAGACAGGTTGTTTGGTGTTTTTTGTAATGTGTAATGGTCAAATTACTCTTTGGGGCATTCAAGTCTACTTTGTGGCTCACTTCTTCTCCTCCTCAGGAAGAAAGGATCAAAAATTTCCCCCACACCACCAATGCTCCTAACCAAAGCCCCTGAGATATCCATGGCTAAGAAAGCTACAGGTCTAAAAACTATTCTCTTCAGGAGAAGTAGATTCCGCTGTTGTCTGCAAGATCCACTGTACTTCAGATGGTTTTACTCCTCCTGTCATCTGGTGTCTATTATTCCAGCTTTAGAACTTTCCATCAGTTATTTACACAGCCCTGTGGAATCTGGTATGTGAAAACCACAGGAGTAGATAATTTCATATCAATTCCCACACACAAAAATAACAACAAAAAAGCACATCTAGTAGCTTTCCCTGTCATCAGGAATAGCCAGGAGAAAATTCTACCTTTCACACTGGCCACCTTGCAGTTCTTAGTATATTACACTCCACTACACTTTTTAAAGAGTTATGGTATTTACAGGAAAAAAAAAAATCTGAAGAGTTCTTCCAGTGATTCTTACCCTTGAACAATGGTAGTATGCACACCTAGTGTACTCTTTGCCTTTTCCCTTGCCAAATTCTTTCATTGCACTTGCTGCAAACTTGCTGCAAGTGCAAGATTTAGCACTTCCTGAAGGAATACACTCAGGATTAACACATGTGCATAGGGCTTCTGTTGGTGTCTGAGAACCAGCTTTGCCAGACAGCTCTCCTGGCATGAAGCTGCAGACCAGCTCCACCAGGAACATTGTAGACAGAGCCCAAAGCTGACTGAAGGCACAGCTGACTGAAGCTGACTGAAGTTTTTCCCTGTGTTCAGTGAGCCCCACCTTCATTGTGCCCCCTCCCAAACCAGCAGAGGCAGTGGAACAACACCAACTTGCTTCCAGAGATGCATTCTGGCACACAATACAGAGCAAACTGCCAGCAAATGACAAACAGTGGATGGGAGTGAGCTTTTGGACTTTTTATTTTAAATTTATTTTTTCAAAAGTGGTGTCTTAGAGAAGGGTCAGGGGTGGCAAATCCACAGTCACAGAGCAACAGCGCTGCTTTAAAAAACTGAGTGGCAGGATTGCACATAGCCATGAATGGCAACAGCTTGAAAAGTGGGAAGGTGGCAAAGCAGGGTGTCACACAAAGATTGTGAAGACTGCACACATTTGTTCACTTTATGCCACACAGCACTGACCTGGAAGGAAGAGTATGTGGGAGGGTGAAATGTTCTGGCAATAAATGAAGCTGGGGGGTGGGGGGAGAAGATAGAAGAGACTAAGACTAAGAGAGATGCAACTAAACATTCATGAAGAGAACCAGACAGTCCAAGCCTTGTACACTGTGTGTTTAAAAACAGAGTGTGAGCATAGTCCTCTACTTAAATTCTGGTTTCTGCTTAAGAACCTTTACATTTTGTCAGAATGTTGTGAGTGAGAGATAACAGAAACAAGTTTTTTGCCCTCACTCACACACCCCAAAAGAAAAAAGTGAAGAGTAATCACAAAGTAAAGAAAGCAAAGCCCTGGAATAAAATTACAATTTAAGGGATTTATACACCACTACTACCCCCAAAAAAGCCACAAAAAACAGCAACAAAAACCCAAACAACGAAACAACAAAAACAACAAGTAACCAACAACAAAAAAAGAAAAAAACCAAAACAAACAAAAACTTGTTTGTGGAATTTATTTCAACATTATCTCTGAAGGCCACTTCTTGGATCATGCCAGACTTTTGTGAGGAAGATATTACATGTATTTCAAAGCCTCAGAAGGGAGCAATGAGAAAGGCACATGAACTATGCCATCTTGTTTATTCAGAAGAGGTGAGAGAAGCTATGTCTGTATTTCTTTATAACTTTGAATTTCCTCTAAAGTTGTGTGCATATCATGTGTACTATCATTCTGATTGGGGCAGAGGCTATGCAGCTCCTTGTGCTAATACCCAAGTGATTTCCAAGGGACATAAATTTCACCTATTACAAAGAAAATAATAAATTATTTTTATCATCTGAATCACTCCACAGAATGACTCTCACACTGCTGCCTGTACAAGAATTTTGAAGTTTCACAGTTGAGATCAAGAGTGGGGTTGATAGTCTGTAAAAAAGATGATGCATTTGAAAGCAGCAGGAACTAATTAAGATTTATGGAGGAGTAATATAATTGATGAAGTAAATTATACCACAGTATTCCTTAAGAAATACTTCCTTAAATATTTCCCTAAGTCCAGGAAATACCCATGCCCCTCTGTTTTAGAGTATCCAACATCACCAGAAATTCCTATTTGCATGAGTTTCAAGGCAGGCACCACCCTGCTGGGCTGATGCTGTGATTAGGAAGGATCAGTTTAGTGCTCAGGAAATGCTTCACTATAACTTCTACTCATCCTCTGTTTTCATCTCTTCTCCCCATACCAGTATTTCCTTCCTGGTCTCAACTCAAATTAACTTTCCTGTTCTTTCGATGACTTGACTGCTTACTGGTCAGATTTAGGCTGCACACAAACCTCTCATTGTAAAACAGAATTAAATTCCATTGCCTAAATGCAGAATTGCACTTAAAACCAAGATTTTCTACTTGTCAAACACTGGGACCTCCATGAACTTAGCTATTTCCATAAAATGCAATTTTAAAAAAAGTTTGTCTAGCTATTCCTTATTCTGTTGGATCAAACTCAAAATTCATAGATGGAGGCACATTTACAAAGAGGGGAACATAAAGAGAACTGGAAATAGCTTTCGCAATATTTAACCAATCTGCTAAAAGGACTTACTGGTAACAGGCTCTTCTTGGAATTTACAAATGTACAAAGTTCTACTTCAACTGATTTTTCACTTGAGAGAATAGTATTTTTTTTTTTCATCAGTAACCAAATTATCCTCATGCTGTTATGTTCCATTATTTCCTTCTCATTTCATCCAGTATTTTTTGCATTTCCTTCTCTATACGACCCTTTGCATATTTGTATTAATACAAACACAGTGCCACAAACACGTTTCAGTCACCTAAATGCTCACTCTCCTCTAAGGCTTGAAATGAAGAGGGAAAAAAAAATCAATTATCAAGCAGCACATATTGCCATTTTATTTTAAAACTGGCCCTAAAATTGCAGTTGCAGTATGTGGCACCAAGGATTCTTTCTAACCACAGAGCTCAGGACCCTGAACTTGTGTAATCTCTCCTGGAGACCTCCAGCACACACCTTGACATCATTGCCAACAGAAAGTCCCCATCTCTGTCACCAGCTCTGAGCTCAGAACACTCTGAGCAGTGTTTTCAAGCACTTGCAGTAACAATGTTCCTTAAAGTAGAAATAAAGACAGCTACTTAAATGTCAGATCTTGGGCTGTCAAATATGATGATAACACACATCCATTTCAACAGAGCTAAAATGAACAAAGAAGTTTTACCTCTCTGCCAAGCACCAAATCCCTCCAGCATGTTTTAAATCAATGGGATAAACTGGAGTTTCAGGTGACAGGGAGAAAATCAGTGAGGCTGATAGAGAAGGCTGTTTATATACAGGAATTACAATCTGCAGAAATGCCCTCCTGTACACCCTTGCTCAAGTCACACCCTGTATCCCTTCATGCCAACAGTATGTGTTGAGTGATCACAAATTCCCTAGACACACAAGAGATCAGCATCTCCCACTTTGTCCTGAATCCTGAACATGAAAACCAGAGCCAAAAGAAAGCAAAAACCTCAGGAAAACAAACAAAAAACTACAACGGGAGTCAGGATATGGTTCTCTCTTTCACTGTGGGTGCTATTAGGTAACTTCTTTACTCTCAGAAAGAACCCAGGAGATGTTTCCTCCTTCATTTATTTCCTGATCTGCCCAAACATTTTGTTTTCTCCCAACCTCAGGCAAGCCCTTCAGTGGTACAGCAATCCCATCACAACAGGATGGCCAGCTCCATACAAGGCTGACACCACCCTCCTCCCAGCTGCATGAGCTCCAGCCTGCGCCCTGCTCAATCTCAATTTGCTCCATTTGCCTTTGCCCATTCAGCTCAAGCACAAAAAACAGCACCAGAAAAACAAGCACAGTGAACAGTGAGCTGACACTCCCCTCAGCACAGCCAATGACATCTCCCTCTTTTTCACCAGCCACAGAACAGTTCTCAACATGCTGCAGGAAAAGGCCAGAAGCCAAACAACTACAACTCAGTGGAAGAGAGCTACAGAGAACAAGGTCATCCCCCCAGTGCCTCAGGACCTCAGAACAGCGAGGAGTTTGTTCAGTAAAAGTGGAGGTGAACAAGCCCTGTGCTTGTTCCACCAGTCCCTGCCAATCTGATGAAGGAGAAAGTTCTATCTGATCCAGGATCTGAAACTTAGCTTAACATTGACCACAAGGAGTAAGACACAACAACTACCACAGAGTTTTAAAATCCCTGTAGGCAGTGTGGCCACTGTGGGAAGAAGAGACAGGCAAAGGCTGAGGGAAAAGCAGGAACTTCCTCTAGGTTAGAGAAGGAAGGAACACGACTGGGGAAAATAAAAAAAGCAGCCTGGAGGCAACACAGGTTAATCTGACACTTGAGAGTGAGCATGAGGCATCACTCCTGTGTGATAGCAGGGAAACAAGCTAAACAAGGAGACAGCTCTTTGCAGCCCAACTGTGACTACAAAAGCAGAGGCATCTTCTGTTCTGCAGTATGCAAATGACCATATTGCATCCTTAGCATGGATGCAATCCTTCCAACTCACCTGGCAACCAAAGCAATTAGCTGTGGAAGCTCTGCCTGGATTTGCCCTGTAGTCACTACTGGCTCTCTGCCCTTCCAGTCAAACTGCAGCAAAACAAAAGGGTCTGAAACTTCAAAAGAGTCTTTGTCCAAGCCCCTCCTCCCAAAACAAATCCCAAACCTAGAACTAAATACATCCTGCTGTAATACAAAGTTTTCTGGCTGTGAGGACTGAGCAAAATACAAAGACACACAAGCAACAATGACAGAGAAACAGCAAGATAGGGGAAGAGACCATCTAGGAACTTTCTGCCCTGATTGCTAGGTTAGAAAAATAACCCTTATCAAGAGTAACAGTGTATAACAGTAACACGAATAAAAGTAAGCAAGTATGTCACAATGCATGATGCGGATTAAAAGACTCAACAACAACAAGAAACAGGAGATCCCAAAAATCGAGGTGGTATGTCCGACCACATGGAAAGCCAGCCTCTCTTCTGAAATGTGGAAAGCAGAATCATGACTCATTGGCACCAAATTAGGGGATTTTCTTGAAATGGTGCCTTGCTGCCCATATCTCTCCCCTCATCCTGGTAGTACATGAAATTGCTTTCGTAAAACCTGCCAAAGGCAGGTTTCAATTGTGAGGCAGCACAGTTGAAAAAGTGTACAGAAATGGGAAGGGATTTACAGTTCTGGAACAACAGTCCAAGAAACAAGAACTAGTAAAGCAGTTTTGTGCCCAGCCTAGCTCTGGCAAATCAAGCAGATGTATTTATACTTCAGCCTCTAGATGAGGCAAAGTTATTTTCCACTGGCAAAGGCTGAAGTTCAGGGGGAAAAAAAAAAAAAACTGGAACAGGGCACTGGATGTTTCACTTAGCAGTTTTCAATGCATTTGCTGCTGCAAGTAATTAAATTTAATGAAGATGTTGACATACCATGTTGTGAGAGGCTCAAGAAATCTTCTAGTTCTGACCTTACATGTGTTTTGTGATGTGTGCTAGTATTAATGATAGATCCTATTTGGTTTGCACAACAATGAAAAGCATAATTATTGAGCTTCGAGGCTGCACAAAAAGTGTATTGCTTTCTATAGTACAAGGACTGGTGGCCAGTAAAAAGAAATGGTCTTATACCACAGCAGCATGACTAAGGAGACATTAGAAACCACATCCAGGTCTGTTTAGCCTTGCACTTTTGCTGCTTCATTTTGACAATTCAATAGTCTTAAACACTAAAATTTTTAAAAGCTGTAATTTTTAATTACTGCATGCAGTCATGATACAAGAAAATTTATAAGGCTCCAAATCTGCCAGCCATATGAATAAAATGCAGTGCTTTGCACTACAACATGATCAGGCCAAAGGGGTTATTTTCAAAAAATAAAGGGCTACTCCAAAAATCAATAACAGCAACCAGGGCAATTTAGGGCAGATATTTCACATGCTCTTAAGAAGCCTTTGCTGTGGCTGAAGTCATAATGTGAAACTGTTCATTAATCTGTTAAGTCACTCTGCTTTACAGACTTTATGACAAGGGGTTGAGTTTGTGTATCTCTCCAGTTTGTGAGAAGAGGGCAGATTACCACCCCCACAACACAGCCCCTGAACACAAACACACATTTATAACACCGCTCACTCCTGCTGCTCTTCATGTTTTCCCACATTCAGACACAAAACTTTTGTGTCTCTGCCTCGCTTGCAGCTATTTCTTATAGAAAGAGATGGGAGCACTCCAACATGGTGCCCTGGTAATGCAGATTTTGGGATTCTGTTGCCTTGCCCTCAACAGGAGCAGAGCTGGGAATACTTACCTGTGACACACAGAGTCCCACAGGATAACTCCATCATCAAAATAACCCAGAAAACCCATTCTGGCCAGAGACAAACACAAATGCAAGGTCTTATTCTCACAAAAAAAAACCAAAACATGGAAGCAGATCTTGTGAGAAGATTTATCCAGCCCTCCCAGAAGTTTATAGTATTTCAATTTACAATTAACTTTTGCTGCTTAAGTTCTCAGAACTGTTAAGGACATTTTAGGGTAAATCACAAGTAAGTAAATTCAAACAAACAAGCAGAACACTCATACAAATATATAGAAAATTCCCTCCATTTCCTTCTTGCAAGAAAAAAAATACCTGTGAACTATCAGGAGGCAAAAGAACATTTTACCACAATGGCAACCTCACTGTGTCAACAAGAGCTGGGCACTACAGAGCATTCAGTGCCCCTACACTATGGAAACCAGAAAAACATCAGTCACGACCAATATTTTATGGGGGATTTTTGATGACTGTGTGTGAACATGCACAAATCAAAACATCATCACTCCAGACCCTCCTAAAGAAGCCCACAGACTACTTTACTTCTGGTGAGAACAGAATACAGTGAAAACAGGTTCTTCATATATTAAAGTATTGCCCAGCAAGCAAAGAGGGGTACAGTAAAAAAGACAGGATCTTCTTATATTACTGCCCTGAGAGAAGCACACACACTCTGAATGATTGTTATTAATTGGACTGAAGGGGTTGTCATGCTTTCTCATGACAGCTGTTACCAGAATTACAGTTGGGAAGTATAGGTCTGCCCAAAACGTTCAGCACCTCCTCCACTTTAGTTTCAGTTCCATGAAAAATCTATGAGGCACCCCAAAACACCTCTGAGATGTGCAGTTGAGTATTTCAGGTAAGCCTGCTGCTACCAACACAGAACTGAAAGAGCTGTCACAGAAATCTAAACACATTTACCTCTTTCAATAAACACAGGTTTCTAAAAGAACAAAAGGAATGTTCTAATTGTTAGAGAACAATTTTTGCAGGTAAAAGAAGCATCACAGAAATTCCTCTGGGTTGCTGCCCCAGCTCTATCAAGACATGCACTCTGCCACTACAATTCATTACCCTTCTCCCCCTTCTGCATTTTTACAGAGCTCAAAAATTGATGTGTTCTGCCAGCTCCCCAAATCTCCCCAAGGCACCCTGCTGTATTTCCTACTCCAAACACAGTATTCATTCACAGGCAGAAACAGCTCCTTTCTACCACCATTTCAATTATACAAGCCTACTGCACACCTATGAACCTACAAAATAAGTTTCCTAACAATGGGATGCAACCTTTTGTCTGCCTTTCACCCCAGTCCAGGTTCAGTGCTGCATCCCTGGTGAATTAACTTTGATAATGGTTCACACTGGAGGTTATTCATATACACCAACAGATAAAATCCAGCTACTCTATACCATGTGAGCCCTTCCTAATACTCCAACTGGACATAACAGTGACTGGATTTCCTATTATTTGGATCAGTATTTCATCTAGTTTTGCACACCACCCACAACTCATAGGCCTGGGCCACAGAGGCAATGATTTATTGCCTTCTAAAAACCCAAAAAACACACGATGCCATAAGAGTAGCCATAATTAACCTGATCTGCAGCCAACTGCATAATGTGAAAAAATTACTTAAAGCAGGATATTCCTTCCTCAAGCAATACTGAAAATGCTAACTCCATTATTGTAACACCTGTACTTGCCCGACCAGCTTCCCAGTGGGTGGCTTCTATTATTGTCAAAGTGACTTAACCATTAACCTCATTTAAAGATGATCTAGCTAACTGGGACAAACTTGGCCTTGATCTCAGGCTGTAGTACTGATCTAGGCAACAAAGTCAACCCAATAAAATGCTGTTGTTAACAGAGTCATCATTTTAACTGTTTTGAGGGAGAGTTCTTAAAGGCTACAAAATTATCCTCTACAGGGTACAGAAGGCATTCTGAACTTTAACTCCACTAATTAAGAGTTTGAGCATGCGGAATAAGCAAAATTTAAAAAAGAAACAACTGAACCATCTTTCCCCAAACTGAGTATTGTCCTGTATCTCTCCACACACCACTAACAAAAGACTGCTAACACATAGGAAAGGCTAGGACAGACACTGAAAATTATTCTCCACTTCTTATGTCAGTAATGGTATTTTATTCATTTAAAGCAGAAAAAAAAGAGCAGTAGAACACATCTCAAGACATACTCAGTTTGTTGGATTAGCTTAAGGTAGCATTAGCAAAAAATCTCAGTAATTGCACTGTTCCAGACAGCCCATAGACAAAAGGTTGTCTGGGAGCAGCTGGTCAAAATCTCTTGATACAGTTCTGATTCTGACCCAAAAAGTGACTCACTAAATCATAAAAATATTTTGCTGTTTTTTTTTCCCCTTCAATTAAGTATTTCTATGCAGGTTATTTACTTCTTTCAATTCCTTTCAGCCATTTTCTGAAGTTATTTTCTTTTATTTTTTCTCATTTCACTTCTGAGGTTTTTTTATTTGTTTGGGCTTTTTGTTTGTTTTGGTTTTTTTTTTTCTGGTGAGAAAGAAAAGGAAAATAGGAAACCAAAAATGCTACCAAATGATTACTGATAATATTTACCTCTTGTACTCAGTTCACCAGTATCCCAAGCAAAAGAGCAAACAACAAAATTCCTGCAGTCTAGCAGCTAGAACCACTCAAGTGTCTGAGAAAAAAAAAGTATTTTCCCCTCTTCTAACAGAGCTTCCATACATTCCAGTTCTTTGAACATCTGAAAATATTCTCCTTCCATGTCAATGAAACTCATCCAGGAATTAAGGTTGGCGTTTCTTTTTCCCAAAGAAGAGCTCTTCTCTTAACTGATAGGCAGTGACACCAAAAGATGCCTCATAAGCTACCACTTAAAAAGCCTTAAATAAAAGGTGCTGTGGTACCCCACACCATCTCTTCTATTTCTGTGTTTAAACAGTGTCCCTATTTCTGCTGCTTTCCAAGCATCCTCTACACATCCCTCCAGCACAAGGGGATTAACAACTTTCAAAAGAAGTATTGGAAAAAAGAAACAGTGCTTAGGTTCTCCTTCCTGCAGCTAACTATCTGAAGGCACTTTTGGTGTCCTCTGTACAGCAGATAGCAACAATATTTAGTCTTCCTACTATTACAGGTTGACATTCAAAGTTTTATCATGTGGTTTAATCAAAGTTGTCTATTCATGAGATTAGATACTAGGAAAAAAACATTTCCCTGTGAGGATGGTGAGGCCCTGGCAGAGATTTCCCAGAGAAGCTGCAGCTGCCCCATCCCTGGAAGAGCCCAAGGTGAGGTTAGATGGGGCTTGGAGCAACCTGGGATAGTGGAAGGTGTCCCTGCCCATGGCAGCGAGGCGAAAGGAGATGATCATCAAGATTCCCCTTCCAACCCAAACCACTCTATGATTCTATGAATATAAAGGAAAATCAGGAGCACGGATGGAATTTGAAGATCCTTTTCCCACTGGCTATGAATAGAAATTATAAGTCTGAAATATTTTCTACAATGCAAATCTCTGCTAGCAAAGCCAGCAGTGTCATGTTCCAAAGTCAGCTGAAGCAGTGAGGGAACAAATTCATGTAGTATGAACTGGTGAGGACCTAAAGCAGATCACTTCCTACAACACCACGTTTACTCTTGGTTTTGATGCAACTTCTGGTTTCCTCTTAATGACCAAATGAAGATGCTTTTGGTGCAAAGCTGCCTGCTGCAATTTGGTTTGCAATAAAAATATTAAGCAGCACCTTAAACAATTAAATTCTCACTCTGAGGAACCTCTTACCATTAGAGTCCTCCACTTCTTCAGCAGGAGTGTGGTTCTTGGAGGTGTGGTGGGCGTGTGAGGCTGCAAGGTTGACAATGCGGGGTCTTGGTAGTGTCAGTGCTTTCCCATGCACTTTCAAGGAGTGCTCTTTCAGCTGGCTGATTGTCATGGTGGAAAATGAGCAGGAGGAACATTTGTAGGCATGTTCACCTGGGTGAGCGAAATACAGGCAAGTCATCAGCTCACAAAAGAAACAAAACGGGGCCTTCACACTTCTCTTACTGAACTTGGCAGTAAAATTCCCATGGACTCTTCAGCGAAAGACTGATCCCAAAGAAAACAAGCTATGCATGTCTCCTTGTCAGAGCAGTCTGGAGTCTGTGGGTGTAGACACCTGCTTTGGACCAAAGTATCACTTTCTGGTAACTGCAGATCCTTGTACAGTGGCTGGTGTCAAGAAAAACAGAGACCAGACTTTCAGCATGCCTGTGTTGCATGGTATGGGAAGAAAACAGATTCTGGGATGAAAATGGAATAACTTAACCACAGCACTTTCAAATTTGTTTGGGAGCACAGCAGCTAGAAATGGTGAAGTCATTTGTTTCTGCATGCAGCTCATCCAGTGTCATTATTAATGAAGCAAGAAGGACACTACAAAACACTAACAAAGGCCCCTCCACAAACAAAAAAAGAAAGGGAAAAAAAAAGTGTGTAGTGTAATTACATTTGAGAAAGGTTACAGTTTTCCTTATGAAAAGCCTGACATTAGGCAGCATCAATCTTCACAGAAGTGGCAACCAAGTCAAGGCTGCTGAAAATAGCAATGCCAAGTACAAAAGGCTGTATCTGCCAGGCTGTGTGGAAGGTGTTATGAGAAAGCTCTAAAAGAAGTGAAAGAACAGAAGTAATGCACAGTAGTGGATTTAATTTTGAATACATTCCAAGCCATAGAGACAGCAAACAAGGGGAAACAAATCCTGATACAAGATTTGTTTTGCATGGAGGCATGGAGGCAATTGGATCACAAAGTGAAACTGTCCCAACACAAACAATGTGATATTATACACATGTGCCACATTATTGTTTTGGAAGTGCCACTTCCATGTACAAGAGTAATACTGGCCACATATGAGTTGAACATAAAGTGCCAAAACTAATACAGGAGCAAAATATTCATGAACAGCAAGAGAAGAACAAGAGTTCTGGTAATGGATGAAGCAGAAAATGTTTTCCACTTCTTGACAAATCCAGCAAAGAAGGTTCTCAAGCAGCACTGTTTCCCACACCAGAAATAAGTGAACCAAAAGAAAGTATTAAAACACACGTGTTGCAGCCATTGAGAGCAAGCACACCTGAAAGGATTAAAAGCCATCCTCCACAAAACTCCCACCCCTATTTCCAGAAAAACCATGCTAAACATCAGGACTAGAAACTCTTAGAATGCCCTTTTGGTGTATCTGAAAAAGAACAGATCACTCGAAGAGTCTGAAGTGGTGAAACAAAAATATGCCCAGAGTGTTTTTTCAAGTGACATTCTTCACCTGTGCATTGTATGAGTCATATTATTTCCTTTTTACAAACATAAATACAACATTTCTTGAGTAGCACGCACAACGAGTTGCTCAATGGAACACAATAATTTAAGGACAAAAGATATTCTGAGGTTACAAGATACCAGTGGGATACAGATATAGACTTTCATGGTTTTGTCAGTGTAAGAGATTCCTGGATGACAACGTGCACCAACAACTGCTAACTTAAAAGCACCACAAGACATTAAAGCAAATTAAGGATGATTACATACCAAGCAGCCTAGACACACTAATAAATATACCCACTATTCATTTCCAATGGACATCAGAACGTGAAAGGATGTGTCTGATTGAAGAGGAAAAGCCACAGCTTGGCCCAACAGAAGTCTTTTGCACTTTTTTTGACTGCTAGTTTTGCATCTTATAGTGATCACACTAACACACATACAAATAAATAAATGTAAGCATTTATGTAGTGGGTCTCAACACTTGATATGTACTCAAAGCACTATGCTCCAGATTACACAGAAACTGAATATGTACAATGCTCTTATCTTACAATCACTCATTTCTGCACTTCCAGAGTAATTGCTGATTAAAAAATTGGTAAGAAGCATTACACAAGCAAAAAAAAAAACCAACCAACCAAACAAAAAAAAAACAAAACAAAACAAACAAACAAACAAAAAAACCCCAAAAGATTAAAAAAAAATAAAACAAAACAGGTGAAAAAGTTCAGATGAAAACAACAGAGAGCCCATTTAGAGAAACTGTAAACTGTTCTGCTCCATGTCAAAGGAGATGGCACACACTGGATGAAAAACAAATGCCAGAAACACTGGTACCAGCTGTCACACCAGAACTGATTTTGTAGTTCACTGAATTTTGATCCATACCCAGAAAATAAGGCAGACTGAACACTAAAAACTAAAACACTTCAGGAATCAGGATTTTATGGACTTTTAAAGATCTCTAGGAGATTTCAGGAAAAATTCAGGAGAATTGAAATTTTAAATTATAAATAAACTGATAATGAGATGATTGACAATTGAAAAAAAAAGGAAGATATACATAAGAGAAGTTCAGAGAACCACTGTGTTATTGAAAAACTGGTGAGTGTGAGGATGTCAGACATTTTTGTTCAGTAATACATATTTCTGAATGACTGACTCAAAACAAACCAAAACAAAGCTCTGACTGAAAAACATACAATCAACTTTTCTGTGATGTGATCATCCATTTGGTAGAAATGGGACTGAGGCAGAAACATATCTGTAAGCCTTTGGAAACCCTATTACCTGAGTCACTGTGCAAGCACTACCTAGGAAACCAAGAAACTGTGGTCTTGTACAGTGCAAAACATGTCCCTTCAAAGGGTGTCTCTCCATTACACCAAGTTCAGAAGTATGAATTCCTAATAAATCAATCAAAGAATTACATGAAGAGAAGTGTGAAGTAAATAATACTTGCAATATTAACTTCGGGTCTAAAAATCTGGACGGTTCAAACAAGGAGCCCAGCTGTGTAATAGCATAAAGAAAACATTATTTTATGGTTGTTGACAATAAAAAACCATGGCTCCTCCATACAGGATGTGGGATGATTCTGTGAACTGGACTGCTGCATACAGTTGGTTTCCTAGAAGGGACAAAATGCCATGGTCCTCCCATACAAAAGGAAGGTGGCAGAAGTTAAGCTAATCTATTTTATCCATCCAAGAAACAGAAATTGGCACAAGTTCTGTGAAATTAAAACAAAACAAAAAAAAAACAAAAAACCAGGAAACAAAGTACACAAGACCATCAATCCCTCATATATTTCTGTAGATGAAAAATGCCTTTGGATCAATGGCAGCAATATTTGGTTTTTTTTTTCATCAGCAGACCGCTACAAATTTCTCACACCCTTTCTCTCCATTTTCTCACACCTTCCTCCTCCACCCCAGAGTATATTACTTTAGTAAGCAAATAATAGAAAAAGGAATGTACTTGTGGTCCTTTTTATCAGAAACTCCCGTTCAAGGAGTTTCTACTCACAACTTTTTTAACAAGTGGGCTGGTTTTCAGGTTTTCAGACTGGTCACTATTCTATTATTTGCACCAGAAAGCCAAAGGATAACCTTTCAATGAAGGTTGTGTGATGGTGCCAAGAATCTACAGCCAAGAAATAAAGATGAGGAAATCCTGAGTCTCACTTTTTAATAATAAAAGTTACAACAATTTCAGGTGATCTACTCTGTGTGACACATCACCTTCCCAATTCCAGTTCCTCAGAAGCATGGCTTGCTTGTATGGATTCTGTACAAAATACAGAGATTTGCAAGACAAATTTCCGTGTCTGGTAATACAATTTTGACATTCTCAGTCTGCACACCTGACTCCCATTGTTCTCAGGGTTTGGTTTCAGTGTGAAAACCAGCATAAGAGTCTACCAAAAACCAAGGTGCTGTTGACAGTCTTTTTCTCAGAGTCACTTAAAGCACAAACATAAATAGAAAGAACAGAGCTCACTGCCAATTTTGTCAAGGCATCTATGGTATGAAATCTACTTGGAGAAAAACGCAGAAATAAGGAAAAAAATACCACTCATATAAAAGAAAAAAGAAGAAAAAAGTTCTTGAAATACCCACCACTTTCAATCCTTGCCCTTCCCACTACCCAAACTCCCGCTTATCCAAACAGGTTCCATTGACTGTGGCCTTTGGAAAAAATCTTACCCAGCTCTGGTGACAAAACACGTGGTTCAATCCAGCATCTGTGATCAGCCACAAGAACATAACAGGCCATTTCAGCTGCAAGACTGAGAGGGGAAAACTTACCAGCATGAGCCTTGAGGATGTGGGTTTTCAGGCGGCTGTTGTAGGATGACTTGAAGGGGCAGAGCTTGCAGCGGAACGGTTTGTGGTGTCCGTGGTGGGTCTGCATGTGGCGATCCAGGCTTGAGGAGAGACAGAAAAGAGAGACAGAAAACAGTCAATGGCTTCAGCTGTCTCTTCAGAGGCAAAGCGAAGCACTCCACAGCAGCAGAAGAGTAAGTAGGGATCCTTTCTCACACTCTTTCCTTAATAAATTCAACAGGTCTGCTCACTTAATGAAGTTAAATCTAGTGGGAAGGAAAGGAGCAGAGCCAACACCAATTCTGTTTATACAGAGAGCAAGTCACCTAAATAAACTTACAGGGCAAGATTAGTATAAATTAAGTTATATATGATCCACACTGAAAGGACCAGATGGAAAAAACATGAAACAGGCAAGAAATAATTTCCTTATTAAATTATTGTTACACAATTTTTCTCCTGCCAAACATTTTTCTGAAAACATATATATATATATATATACACCCCTTCTTGTTCTGTTGATCAAGGGAGAAAAAAAAGAAAAATTTTTTTTTTTTTTTTTTTTTTTTTTTTTTTTTTTTTTTTTTTTTTTGTTGACCAGCTTTACTGAGGAAGCCTTCTTTTGGTTATAGTAGCAAAAGCA
The DNA here is from genome assembly GCF_903797595.1 of Erithacus rubecula. Lineage (NCBI taxonomy): Eukaryota > Metazoa > Chordata > Aves > Passeriformes > Muscicapidae > Erithacus > Erithacus rubecula. Next base: position 620,826 of record NW_027635539.1, on the reverse strand, counting down.
GATTAGAGATCCTGCTCTGGGGAGGGTGCCAGCAGGCTACAGTTGATGAGTTCTAGGATTAAAAGGCAGCAGAGTTTCAGAAGCAGCAGTGCAGGAGATTCTACATGAAGCTCAGCAGGAAAAGAAGGTGTGGCAAAGACCAGCCTCTACTTTCTTCAGGGAAAATGGAAATACCAACAGCCTGAATACTGCGAAGTGATCAAAAACTGCTCTCAACACAATTTGTCCTAGCAGCTCAGTAAAGTTTGGAGGAGGAAAAAGAACATTTCCCACATTTTCTACAGAAGACCAAATTAATTCTAACTGAGCGAATCCTGCAGAGCTCTGCAGTTCCTACGTTGTGGCTGACAGACATGAATTCCCTGTCTCTGGATGGCAGGCAGGTAGTCTGAGCCCAGGCTGTAAATATTTCCAGCACAGGTTCTACTTTGGACACATTTATGCTTTGTGATCTGGTCTTAACTTGAGTCATCTCACAGGGCAGGGACACTGCAGGAATTGCAATTTGCCAAAACTGCCATCCACCCTTCCCCCCTCACCTTGGTTCTAGATGCATTTCAGGCATAGTTCTTTTTATTTGTCCTAAATTGTCCTGCACTTTTACGTAGTACCAGCATGTAGCTCAAACAGCAGTTGTTACAGCCCTGTCACACTATACAAGATTCCACATGATCTTTAGTCCCACACTGACGAGAGCCTGAGCCAGAAAATTCCTATTTATGAGAGCTAACACTGAAGCCTGTGTATTCAAACATCTGATAACAGCTGAAAAATAGAAAATGAACTTGTATCTCCTCTCAGTGCCACTTCATACAATTACAACTTAGTAGAAATCCAGGCTGGAGCTTGGGACAAGACAAAATGCACAGGTTTTCTAGAGAAGTGGGGGAAAATGTCTCCTAAATGATTAAGGCTTTGAACACTTGCAGTGATTACTTCATAGAATAAAACTCATTTTAAATAGCCTCCAGAGAATGAGATTACTTAACAATAAAAGCAGATTGCCAAAGAGGTATGTAATACATATTAAGCTATTTTAAATGTATATACCATAAGGTATTTAACATAGTAATAATTAAAACTATATTCACAACCACATAGTTTGCCAGCTGCACTCTTCCAAAAGGAGGTTTTAAAGTTTTGGTAAGATTTGGGAGAATATTGGGCTGTTTAAACACTTGGTTTGGTTTCGTTTTCTTCACCGACTTAATCTCCCAGGAGAATAATTGCATCAGAAACAAAAATAAAAGAAGAAGCAAGCAACTTCAACAACAGAGACCAAGTTAGGTAGTGAGTTCTTCCCTGCCATTCACCACTTTTTGATTTACCCATCTCACAACTTCTGGGACATGACTTATCCTCAAAAGGAAACAAAGTGACTAGGCACCAAACTCAACAAAAGTCTGATTGTTGAAGCAAGTTTACCAGGCAAACAGCAAGCCCTGCAGGGCTCCCCTCGCTGTCAGCCTCGCCAAAGCAGAGGGGGATACACCCAGCAGTGCACATCCTTTACCCAATCCCTCTCCTACCCCTGGCTGCTCAATCCTCTGGACCTTTCCATCTGTGGCATCAATTTGCAATGCTGTGCATATATAGTTTTATTATTAAAATAATTTTTAAAACTAACAAACTTAAGTCAAACCTCAGGGAAACAAAGGACAAAAAATGTGACTATTAATGATGACCATTTATCAGACAAGGAAGCAGGATGAGGGAGTCACTCACACAGCACTCTGGTATGAATTTGCAATACTTGTGGACTGAAATGGCATGCCATAATTGAGAAAAAAAACCTGATTTAAAGTAAATTCATGACATTGTTTTAACATTAGAAATGAAAAATCAACCCACAAAGAGCTGTAGTAATTACAAACAAGATAGTTATGCACAGCAGAAGTTTCTTAAATGTAGAAGATTAACTTTTCTGTTCTTGGCTTGTTAAGTCTCGTGCATGTGACAGAGGTGCCTAAGTGGTGGGCTGCACTGTTTGCCTACTGAAATAATCCTTATTTTTTGGCTTGCATGCTTTTCCCCTGCATGTAAAAAGGCTAACACAAATTCAAGAAGCCAATCATAATGACCAAGGATTTTGCAGTGTGGAAAATACATTAATGCCATGAGAAAAGTGTGACTCAACATAAGGTTGAGTGAGCTCTTCCATGTCAGCCCACAAAACAGCACTGCTAGCTGGTGATTCTTTAGGAAACACAAAAAATATATTAAAAAAAAAAAATAAAAGCACTTACTTGTGCCTGAAAGCAGAGACAAAGGAGCAATACTGGCAGCTGTACTTGTCTTCCCGGGCAAACATGGCCAGAGCTAAGTGACTCCTCTCATGGGATCGCAGACCCTGCATAGACATCAAAACCCGGTCACACTGGCTGCAGTGGTAGCCCCCAGGCCTGGCTTCATCTTCCAGGGATGCTCCATATTCAACTTCTGTAAATTCCACAATGCCAGGGTCTTTGGCTCCCTCAAAACCCTCCATCAAAGTTGTGTTTGAAGGATCTTCAGCTTCCTGCTAAAAAACACATATCCCACCCAAAGGCATCAATTCTCTCTCCCTTCTGCTCCTCAGTCTTTCCCCTCTGTTCATCAGAATGTCCAGGATTCCCACTGCACTATTTCTCTAAATATATCCCTACAAAAACTCCACATCAATGGATTTCTGGAAAAGGAAAAAAGACCTATTCTTGGGAGGGAAAAACATAGTTACATCTATTATATACATACATGCACATGTGAAAAAAAAAAAAAATCACTCCTTGGTCAAGTTTGTGTCAGATCATGCAAAAAAGCAAGAAACCTATATTTCAAGGGTCTTGGTGTGAATATTCTAAACTTGATCAGATGGTAATTAGCAAGTTACAGAAAAATTAATTTCAGTTTATTTTGCACTAGCTGACTGTAGCTACCCTGCTGACGAATACAGTTGTCTACTCTTCAGTAGACTTTGTCCATCAGTGTCAAACCCTCAAGAAACAAGCTGGTAGTTTAAAACTCTAGAACTCTCTAAAAATACAGAGAAAAGAGAAAAAAGCCTGTTTTTTAAACTCTCATTCGTAACTTTCCTTTCCCATTTCTAACCAGAGCCATGCATTTGTGCAGCTACTTAAATACCCTGTAAGAGGAATTTGCAGCACATTCTTTAGGCCATGGCTTTCAGCTCTTGTTCCCTGATGCAAGATTTTATTTACTCAAAAGAAAGCACTGACCCTACACAAGCATCACTTGAGAAGTGAGGAGAAGAGGGAAAGGACTCTTAGGAGGGAAGCATCTGAATCTGTCAGAAGTACCAGTGAGAAGATGAGGAGAGGTCAGAGACAGGGCAATGAAACCTCTCTTAGGTGGTGCGAGTTAGGCTGTGGAGGACACAGCTTCATCACAAAGAGCAGATTATGTCACCAAAAATGGCCTGTCAGTCAGGCAGCAGGAGCCTCTTACAAGAGCTAGTTCCCACAGCCTTGGCACACTTTTACTTCCCCTACTAATAAATCAGACTTTGGAACATAACCTGCCCTTGGAGATGTCATAGGAGGCACCCCTTTCCACAGGGAGAAAGGAACAAGTCTGCACCTAACCACCTGAAGGGGATCACAGGCTCAACCGACCACTGAATGTTTTGTTTGGAGCCAGAGTGTAAATTCCATGTGGAAAGGTGTGCCACACAAGCAGCTTCCCACATTTGTATGTGCACACTTCCTCTTCCTAAAATAAAAATCATATACATATAGAAAAAAAAGAAAACAAACAACTCATTTTGAGCTTTACTAAGCAGAAACGCGGCCCATAAAGTAGCTGAGAGAAAGTTTCCCGCTCATAAACCAAGTCTTTTAGTCATCAACGACATCAACTCCTTTGTGGCTGAGAAGAAATGAGAATTTAAGAGTCTTCGTGCCCCTGGATCGAGAGTGAAAAAAAGTTAAAACATCTTGAAATAAAACAAATGCACTTCAGAAACTTAGTATTAGATTAAAACATCATGCCAAACCGGAATGGCCAGTTCAAAACCCATTCAACTTCACAAGAGCCCACCACAGGTTATCAATGAGGCCTTTATTTTACACAATGCCAGTAGTTTCAGTCCCTTTCAGCCACCTTTAAGGAATTCTTACCTTCACAGTGGCCGACACAGAAGAGACATTCCCGTACTGAACATGCTTGCGGAGGTGATTACAGATGGCTCGAAGTGTTGGATGGACTTCCACACAAAATTTGCATTTGTAGCCAACCACCTTCCTCTCCTTCAGTTTTGAAACATCTTCCAAGTGTCCAAAAGCCTGTTTGAGCACACAAGCATAAATCACTGAAGCAGGCTTTGTCACCTTGTTTTTAGGAGCACAGACCAGGCTTCAGACCTGATGTTATACCTGACGTCCAGTCTTGCAGAACTGCAAGGTTCAATTTCTGTTGAGATCATTAATTCCTACAAAGTAAGTGGACAAGACACCTATGCAGAAGAAACATTCAGTTTATGGCTAACAGTGGTCCTCTAGAAGACCATTTTGTTGGGCCTGAGACTGTGCCTCCTCCTCCACAACCGCACAACTTCCCCAACTTCTGTGCAAAGCTTTTCCTGCACAAGTGGGTTATTTTTAACTGAACCAGAAAGACGGGGGTAAGCGGGCAAGAAATGGAGAAACAATTTGGTCCTCTCCTTATGAGACACTTGGTCAAAAGCTCCTATCACCAGACAGATTCATGTCATGCTAATCCTGAGTGCTCAATAAGAGAAAGGATTGAGAGAGAAAAGGTTGAGAAGAAAACTGATGTGTTATTCAGAGGGGCATGGAAGAAGGGGGTGGGACATTTTGTAGAGAATCTGTGACACAAAGTACATGGCAGCCTTGCCACAAAAGAACAAGCAACTGTCAGACACAGACAGCCCTCCAGAAGCATGGGAGGGAGGAAAGAATATAAAGAAAATACTGAAGGAACAGTAGGAAGGAACAAGGTTTCCTACAGAACCTAGGGAGATGCGGTGGATGGATGAGGAAATAAAAGCAGGATGTGTAATTTGCTTATAGAGCTCACTGGCACTCTGAGTCATTCATTAGCCTGTGGTCATTTGGCTGTCAAAGAGAACATGCAAGTGGGCATTGGTGAGCTCCCTAGTGGGGAGCAGGGGGCAGAGAAAGAGACCAGACACACAAATCCTTACCCTCTCTTGTTTGAAATCTGCAAAAGCACCATCTGCATATTTCTGCTTGCTCAAAAGCTGCTTCCTCCTCTCCTGACGTTTGGCACGCTTCTGGAATTCCTCATTGTGGCCATTCAAGTGTGCAGTCAGCTCTGCCGTGCTATGCAATTTTGTATCACAGTGCTTGCACTGGTAGACAGGGCTCTGAGAGCGGGTGCCACTTCCAAGTATGGAAAAGTCCCTCTTCAAATCCTTGCTGTGGTGGTCAGTGTAATGCATGCACAGCAACTCCGCTGTGCTGAAGGACAGCTTGAAACATTTAATGCACCTGAAAGGAAGCCACTCAATTTCCTGAGCCTCAGCCTCCACCTCAGGCTTTTCAAAGTCATTCCTCTCCTCGGCTGGAGCTGGTTTTTCATGCTCATCAGCATACACGGCAGTGAAGTATCCCCCCAGCTTGCTGGCGTGCTGCTTCTTAGGGAAAACACCAGGGTGACGCTTCATGTAGTGGGACACGATGCCCTTCTTGCTGAAGGACTGGAAGGAGCAGAGAGAGCACTTCTTCTTCTCTACAGCCCTCCTCAGCTCCTCGCTGAGCTGAGGAGTGTCATCCTTAGGAGGAGATGGAATGATCACTTTATTGGGTTTGTCGCTTACTGTCCTGGAGGCTGCTAGGCAGTGAGTGTAGTAAGCATCAATGTCATGTCTTTTCTGGTAGTGTGCCGCAAGCCCTTTGCGGATGGGGTTGGTGTAGGAGCACAGAGCACACTTGAAGAGGTTGTTCTTGCCCTCTGGCTGCGCCCGGACATTGTTATGTTTGATGCGGTAGTGTCTTGCTATCCCCTTCCGGGTGGAGCAGAAATATTTGCAGAGCTGACACCGGAAAACTGTGTGAGACACTAAGTGAGAACTAGAGAAATGAGGCGCTGGCATGGAGACCTCCCCAACATCCTCAGCAGCAATTTCTGGGGAGGCCTTGATTTCAGTCACCATGTCTGGCTCCACTGAGGCAGACACTTTTGGTGGTGACTGGGCAAAAACATCAAATTCGGGTTGATTGTGGTACTTCTCATAGTGGATTTTCAGCTTCTCAAGGGTTCCGTGGGTGTAGGGGCAGAGTTTGCACCGGTAAGCACCATAGCCTTGCTTGAAAATCCTGCTTGTCTCTTCCACATCATTCTGAGCAATGTCAGTTGACTGCTCCACGTCATGCACAAAGTCTTCAGCAGTGACTTTCACGGATGGGTGCCGCTTCTGATAGTGTGTGAGGACGCCATGAATGCGTGTGTTAATGTATGGGCAGTGCCTGCACTTGTACACAGCCCCTGGGTTAATGTCTATGTCCTGAGCAAAATCTGCTGCCTTCACTTTCATGCCAGGATGCTTCTTGCCATAATGCGTCAGGAGGCCGTGCAGGTTGTTGTACTCAGATTGGCACACTGTACACTGGTATGGAGTGGAAGAGATGGCAGGATTTGCAGAAGCCAGCTGGACAGTTTTTTCATGGGAAAGGCTGGGATCCTCTGCACACTCTGGATCCTGATCCATCTGTGGTGTTGCTATCTGGTCTTCAGAGTCCATCCTGACCCCACCTTCATCAGGCTGTGGCATGGTTTTCTCAGAAGTGTCTTTCTCCTTAATGATATCTAACAACACAGACTCATCTCCATTCATGGCCCAAGGGTGAAATGCTTGGTAGTGATTAGTAATATCCCAAATAGAAGACGCTTCAAAAATGCAGTCTCTGCATTTATAGGTCTTCATCTCCGTTGGCATCGCTAGGGCAGGAGGGGAAGGATCGGGACCTGCCCAGAGTTTGGTTGCCATGTAGGTATAATCAACATAATGCTCGGGATGTCTCCTTTGGTAATGCACAAGCAAGCCACTTGGCTCTGTGTGTGAATAGATGCACCATTCACAGTGATAACCAGCTTCTATTAAGCCATCCAGAAATGCCCACCTCAGTATGGATGTCACCGTGGCCTTCAGATTCGGGTGGTCTTTCTTTATATGCTTCCTCAGTGCATAAAAGTAAGGGGAGGTGTAGCTGCACTGCCTGCACTTGAGCGCTCTCAGCTTGGACTTGTCCCGCTCGGCTCCGGAGCTGTGGGCGGGCAGGCTGCCGGCTGATTTCTTCTGGCCGCGGTCGCAGAGGCTCCTGATGGTGGCCGTGTGCTGCCTGATCACATCCGCGTTGGCTTTGAAGTCACGGTGCTTCTTCTGGTAGTGGATGAGCACGCCCTTCACGGTGCGGTTCCCGTAGTCACAGTGCTGGCAGAAGAACATCTCGTTCTCGGGAGGGTTCACCGAGGTCTCGGACCCGCCCCGGCCCAGCTGCTGCATAGACACTGGAGGCCTCTGGATGCCAGGGGGCAGCTCCCCCGCCCGCATCATGGCCGCGGTCGGCGGGGCCTGCCTGATGTACTTGGCTGTGACCTTGATCTCGGGGTGCCTCTTCTGGTAGTGGACGAGCACCCCCACGACGGAGCGGTTGCTGTAGGAGCAGTGTTTGCAGTAGTAGAGCTCAGTAGAGAGGTCCGAGGGTGGTGGTGGGGGTGCTGGAGGCTGAGAAGCCAAGTTGGACAGTTTTGGGGAGATGGGAGCCCCCAGCTCAAACGACATTTGAGCAAGGGCAGAGCCTCTGTCAACAGAGACCACACGCATGGTCTTCTGGATTCTGAAATATGAGGCCTTTTCTTCGGGGTGCTTCTTCTGGTAGTGCACCAAAACTGAATGCATGTTAGGGCTTGCAAATGAACATACATCACAGTCATAAACAACCACAGTGTTGACTGAAGGTTCCTTCTGATTTTCACATTCAGGACTGAAACTCTTGGTAGCACTTTTGTTAAAACCAGCTGGCACACCAGTCCCACGTGCCACGGGGGTGGAGGTTGCCATAGTTTTTGGAGCAGAATTCAAGATCTCTCTCAGTGTCTGAGACTCTGTGTTCAGCCCTTCTTGTTGCTCGACAACATAGCTTGAAAATATCATTGCATTGTTAATTTTCACTGTGGGATGCATTCTTTGGTAATGTGGCATTAGGCTTCTGACATTGGGGCTTGTGTAAGAGCAGAAGCGGCAGCGGTAGATCAGATCAGAATGATCAAAGTTCAGTACATTCATAGCCTCAGGATGATGCTCTCCATAATGCTGCTGCAGGTCTTCAAAATTCGTGTAGTCAATGTAGCACTCGAGACACCGGTACACTGCACTGTGGTCATTGGGATCCAGGATGTACCTAAAGCTGAATTTAATGTAGGGATGCATTCGCTGGTAGTGGGTGCTAACACTCCTGGCAGATTTGTTGCTGAAATCACAGTGTTTGCAATAGTAAAGCCTGCCAGTGTCACTGAACTCCGAATTCTCATTGTTCTGGTCGGTGCCATACATGTTGGACTGGCTACCCAGAACAGAGGCATTAGGACTCTGATGATCCTTCATGCTGACAGCAGAGTAGTAGTCCTCCTCATCCTCAGACAAAGTGAGCTCAATCTCAGCCCCGTTGGTGGAATTGTAGTCATGCTGCATGCTCCTGAAGCTCGTCTCCTTCTGGGAATCATTAGCCTCTCTGCCCCACATTTGCTGGGGTGCATACGAACTGGAAACCTCCATCATTGGTTCTGTTTGCTCTTCCTCTCTGTCTAACTCCACCTCTATCTCCACCTCATTGTCCTCTTCCTCTTCCTCATCATCCTCTACGTTAATCACAGCATCCTCCTGCTGTTTGTTTTGGCTGATCTTGCTCTGCAGGTTGCTGGCTATTTCATCAATTCTAGTTCTCTTTTTCACCGGAGAGAGATCTAATGGGAAGTCATTTGAGACTTTCCTAGGGCCTTTTGCAACAAAGTTATTTTTAGATGAGAGCCCAAGGATGGAGGTCTGGCTCTTCTTCACAGTGCTGGCAGAGGAATGAGCATCTGCCTCACTCTCCTGCGGAGTGTTTGATGGTGGCCCATCATATTTTGGTAAGTTGTCGCAGAAGGAATGCTTGTGCTGCTGATGAACTCTGAGGCCCTTTAAAGTGGTGGTGGAATAGTTGCACAAAGTGCACTTGTATGGATGCTGTGAATGGGGCTGGGGTGATTGCTGCTGCTGCTGCTGCTGCTGCTGTGGTTGCTGCTGCTGCTGCGGCTGTGGCTGCACAGGTTCCATCATCCCGGCTGACTTCCTGCCGTTGATATTCCCACTCTCGTAAGACACCGTGCTGTCATTCAGGGATGAGGCAATGCTCTCAGCCTGGGAATTCATGGTGTCCCAGTCAGATGTTGTTCCTGTGTGACACTGCTTGTGGGCACCCAGCTTCAGAGAGCTCTTGCAGGTGAAGGGGCACTCGTCACACTTGTACACAGCTGTTTTCCCAGACAGGTGGATGTTCTCAATGTGGCGGGAAATACTTCGGCGGTGCATCGTCAGGAAAGGGCAGAAAGGACACTGGAACCTGTTCATGTATCTCCTGAAGGGAATTCCCTTTGTTTCCAACAGTTTGTTGCCATCAGATCCCATCAGCTGCTCTGCAGACATTCCTGAGGTCTGGTGATCCATGGAGTTTAAGCCATTCTCACTGTCCATTTCATTTAGCTCTTCATCTGAGCTGGAGTCATTTAGCATACTGCTTGTTTCCAGGTCAGCAGAAGAATTCGTCATATCAGCAATTCCATAGCGAGATCTGTCAGACAAATTAACCATGCCCGAGTTGTGAGGTGACTTAGGTTTCATTTGGGGGTAAGACACAGAAGAAAACTTTGAAGATGTAGAAGAGTTGGGCCTGATAAGTGAATTGCCCATAGATCCCCTGAAGTTTGAAACATTAGCACTCGACATCTCACGTCCTGTTGTGCTCATGGACATGTAATTCGAGTTTGGAGAGGCACTCTGGGCACTCTTACTCTGCACCTCAGGTGTGCTAGTTCCATCCTGCTGCTGCCTCAGGCTCGACAGGATTTTCACCATGCTGCGGTGCTTCTTCATCATGTGGTCACACCAGCGCTCCCTCCGAGGTGTCTGGTAGCTGCACCACTCACAGCAAAAGTTGCCCCTAGACTTGGTCAGGGGCTTGACCATCGACTCCAAAATGCTCCGCTCCACCACCTCTGCTGGCAGCTCCTTGCAGGATTCCTGCACTGGCACAGAAGCAGATGTTGATTCAGACACAGCAGCAGCAGAAGGAGCTGAACTCTCTTTCAGGTTGTTTTTGTGATACATTTTCTGGTGCTTAATAATCCTTGCACGCCTGGGTGACTTGTAGGTGCAGAACTGGCAACTGAAAACTTTACCAAATCCTTCATGCATCATGATGTTGTAATTTAGGGAACTAGAAGCTGGCGGCCCCACTGAGCTCCCCCCAGCCTGTGCTCCATGAACCTTCCGTGTGTGCTCTATGAGGAGGTTTTTGGAACGGAAGTAACGCACACAGAACTTGCACTGGAAAAATTTGCTGGTTGGTTTAGGATTTGGAGCCATATGCTGGCCATAGAAAGTCTGGCTCTGGCTATAGTAACTTCCAGTCCCCATCTGACTTGTTGCATTTTGCCCTAAAATGAGAATTAAGGTGTATATGTAAATAAATAAAATAAAATAAAAAAGGCTTTTCCTTCACCTACCCTGTATGCTCAAGAATGTAACCACACCCCGAACTGACAACAACCATTCCAGGATTCCCTCACTTACTTATGGTAATATCTATAGACCTGGTAATGGTCAGAAAAGTGACCAGTATGCATAATTTCTACATATAAATTACTGTGATGTATAGTTTTGGGTGGATAGTTTCCAAAATTACCTTTTTGGAGAGACAAAATAAAATTATTTTCAGTTGGAAAACTAACAAAAGTTGTAATTTTGAGGTGGTCTGTGGTAGTGTAGAACAATCAGGAAAAGCTGAAAATGAAAAATCAGTATGAAGAGCCCCATGAAAAGAAGATGGGAAATAAAACCGTCCTCCATGCTTGTATTTGCAGGTGAAAAAGAAAAACAAAAAAACCAAACAAAACAAAACAAAGAAAAAAACCAAAACAAAACAAAACAAGAAACAAACAAACAAAAAAAACCACCAACCCCCCCCCCGAAAAAAAAAAAAACCCACCATGGTCAGAACCAGTACAGCTGGTGATAGATATCTGCTTTGCTGACATAGCCATAAAGATAATGCAAATTTCTAAACCACAATAAAGGCAGAAACTAAACCACACTGAAATAAGACAAGTAAAATAGGGGGTAAGAGCTGAGATCAATCTTGGAGTTGAGATTTACCTATGTCATCTGCAATTGCAAATTCATCCTTTACAGAAGAAAATTCAACCTCGGTCTGGTTGCTAGCATTGGTGGAACCAGACCTTGGCTGGGTAGGACTCTCCTCAGAGACATCAGTTGGCTGCAGAAAAGCAGTGTGAACATCCTGAATGTGAGCTTTTAGGTCTTCATAAGATGGAGCTCGAAAATCGCAGCCATCACACTGCAGGACCTCCATGGTTCAGGATGATATTTTACATTAGAAAAATCTGCAAAACAGGGGAAGGAAAGAAAAAGAAAGATTGAGTTTACAGCAGTGCTTTTGGAACAAATCCTGGAAGCACCAAGGTAACACCAAGCTTTTGATGACTCAGTTATTTGCAGAGATTCCACAAACACAGCAGCGTGAAATTCAACCTTTCCATACCCTATTAAGAACTGTCTACTCAGATCCACAAGAAGTCCTATCTTGGTAGCTCACAAGCTGCTGGCTCGACTCTGTGAACACCCAACTCTCTGACAAGCGACTACTGATCCAGTGGACTTTGTCCTCTCGGCTTTTCCATCGCATAGGGCTGCTATTCAGAATTCGGTCTTATTCAAAGACCACAGCCCATGTGCAGAGAAATGGCACGTTACTCACAGCCATGCACTGGAATTCCCAATCAGAATACAGCAGCTTCTGCCTTCAGGAGACACACACTTCCTGCTGGAAGTTGCCAATTCCTGCCTCATTCACTACCACGCATTGAAAGCTTTCACGGGGATAAATCTGTCTTCTCTTACAGCATCCTATCAGTCCTGATACTGACAACCTAGACCTATCTGCAGGGTTCGATGCAGTTACTCAAAACCAAGGCAGAATACTTTGCTCTGCCTCCCTTCACCAAACTTTTAAGGGCACCTCCACTCTTTGCTAAAATGTTTACAGTTCCATTTCAGTCCATTTTAGGGACAAGACCTTTGTGCCTTAGCAGTCTGGGGGATGGAGACGGCCGAGGAAGCAAAGGATAGCAACGGGACTACCCAGGCTGGAAAAATACAATGGCAACATGAGTTACAAAGACTCAAGAGTCATTACGAGTTCCTGGATGTATCCAACAGCCCTGCATACCTTCAAGTACAAAGCAACACAAGATACAGCTAAGAACTGTGGTTCCGTTGCGACGATTAATCCTGCAACAGAAGGTTGGTTGCACTGCCATGAAGGACAGGAGACACAAAGCACAAGCCAAACAAAAAACTTAGACCCTCCTACCCTGTGCAGTGCCTAGACACAAGAGCTATCTTCCTATGCTAATACAGCAATTGCCTCTTAAAACTTCCATGCATGTGCATGACAAACGGAGCATTTCAGAGATTCAAGACACAACAGCAGCCCACAGCAATTTAAATTCCATGCGTTTGTTGTATGTCGACTACGAAGGAGGCAACCTACAACGTGAGGAGAAAGCTCCAAAACATTAACGTACAGAAACAAGAGAGGGTACTGCACTAGGAATTTAGATGAAAGAATGCTTCTTCTGATAGTCTGCTAAAATAAACTTCTAGCAAGTCAAATTCCGGACAGTCTGAGCACAGAAGCTCTCCACATATTTACCTACATTACTTTGCAGGCTGCACTGTTGTCCTTTCTCTCCCCCTACTCCCTCTCACCACCAATAAAGAAAATGAACGCTGCACCAGCTTCTTTTCAGCTAACAAAGTTACAATAATCGAGATACTCAAGCTTTTATGTGCAAGCACCAGACCAAATTGTGTGGAAGAGGGTTGCTATCTGCTCTGGATCAAATTACAGCAGTGAGTGAAGCCCCACCCCACGTCTCCTTTGGCACAGTCCATTAGACCTGAAAACAAATTTTTCCATGGAGCAGACGACTCCTGCATTTAGAGCACTTCACAGAAAAGCAGATCATCCAGTTTTCACTACCCATCCCCCCAAGCTTAGTCCTTTCATCTCAGCCAAACAAGCCACAGCTCCACTGAATGTGTTTATCACACTTTCAAGAGATATGAGCCCCTGCGTCACTGAAGCTTTAAGACTCACTAAGCTGCCCTAGTCCTCTGAGCTTTGGGAGCAGCCATTTTAGCTCAGACAACTCCTGCACTCAGAGCCTCAGAGCTTCTCGCCTGTGCACAACATGGCCTCACTTAGCTTCAGCTCAAGCACACCAGCCTTTTCTTCTTCCTTCTTTTTTTTTTTTTTTCTTTTTTTTTTTTTTTCCTCCCTTTTTTAACTCCTCCTTCTTAGCTGATGCTTTTAAAAATCTCCATTTCCCCAGAATCACATCTCCCTTTTCTCCTGCATGGCTTGCCCTCCAAATCGTGTAGCTGCTCTCCCGCTGCGCCCTCCTCAAAGCTGCACCTTCTCTTCTTTCTGCACAAGGCTTGGCTTTCCCCAAACCATCTCCTCAGGGTTGGGTTCCCGTGTCCCATGGGTGACAAAATGTGGCGGTTGTCTCCACACACGCTGCGTTCACAGCATCAGGACACTGGTCCAAGCTGTCCTACAGGCAGAGGCGACACGCAGCTAAGCCTCCCAGGAGGAGGAGGAGGAGGAGGAGGCGGAGCGGGGGATGAGGGGGGACAGCAGGGGGAAGCCTCCAGCCGGCTCTGTCTCTGGGGAGCTCTCCTGCTTGGCGCAGAAGAGACACCACCCCACTCCCCTGCCAGATTCCAAAGTCTAATGACCTTTGTTAATCACCGCCCAGCCCGTCTGCATCAGCAAACCCTGCCAGCGGACACACCCTTCACACAAAGGCTGTAGCTATGCCTTTTAAGAGAGGTTCTCTGAAAGCTCCATTGTGTGGATGAGATGAGAAACAACGCGCGCACACAAAAATCTCACTCTTGCCCCCCTCAGCCCTCCCCCTCCTCAGCCCCCCGGAAACTTCGGACCCTTTAGAAACATCACCGCGAAACGGTCTCAGCTCTGTCTCTTTTGGAAAACTTCAGGCTTGCGAAATAGAAAACTAGAAGACACACCAACGCTGAGGATGTGAGGGGAAAAAAAAGACAATTCTGGCAGCTCCAAGAGGTGAAAACCACCACCATCTTCATTCATCTCCAGCACACCTGTTGCTTGGAGAATGCATCCTTAAGGATGCTCCTTGTTGTCCACACAAGCTTAAACCAAGCGTTGTGGTGAGAGTTATCATTAATAGCTGCCGATTACAGAACTGACAGAGACTCTCTAACGGGTTCCAGCTTGAATGTCAGCAGGGTCTGCATCACAAAGGCAGCACCAAGTCCAAGAAAAGGTTAATCTTCCTTGCTTACATGCTGAGTGGACTTCAGTGTGATGTTTTCACCACGCATCATCTGCTGAGAGCAGGAGGAAGCATTCTGTAAGGGATTCTGCTCTACCATTTCCACGTCCTTCTCTAAAATCTCGCCATTGTGCAAGGGCAGAAAACACGTGCTGCTAGTCTGAGCTCTTGTATCAAAAGGAACTGTAGCACAATGTGCATCTTTCTTGTTTTTATGTCCACATGGACACCGGGAGAGATCCACCAACCAACAAAGAGCATTTTCAAGTGCTGGTGTTAATAAATATATTGGCAAGGTACATCTCAAAGCCAAGGAGACAAAGCAAGGTTCACACATCTCCATCATGGTTAGCTAAGCTAAGGCGTTCCATAACCCTTAACATATAATGTTAAGGAAATTTAGGTGGAGTAAAACAGGAATTACCAAATCTAGTAACTCAGCAGCAGAAGTGTGGGAAGAAAAACCTGAAGCAACCAAACAAAACCACCATTAAATGAATCTAAATCCCAGAAGCCCTCGAACATATTCACAAAGAATCTCTTGAGACCACATTGCCTAATAAATAATATGTGACTTCTAAAATAACCTTACTAATTCAATGCTAACCTCACAAAACATTATTAAAATGCCATTGTCTGGCTAATTTGCATTTACAACCTCTTCTTAAATACATGGCCTTAGTGCTTAAATACAGCGGTATTGTCATTTTTCTTACGAGCAAAAAGATTTCAAAACATTGGCAATAGAGATTCATAAAGCCACTGTTTTAAAGACACAAGATGGTCTCAGATCATCTGCAGCATCCTTCTCCACACTCATAAATGCCTGAGAACATCTGAGACACAGTTGCATTAGATTTTGAGGTTTTAAAAAATCCAAAACAAAAAATAATTGTGCTTGTTGAACAACAGTAATTACAGAATTTGGCAGCAGCCAAAGTAGTACAAATCATTATGTTTAAGTTTGGTTTTAAAGCTTCAAAATACAAAATTAATTGTGAAGCCCAAGGCACTGACCTCAAAATTGAGCTTCTGTGGTTTGACTACCCATCCGTTATATTTTGAGATGGAGTCAGCAGAGCTTCTACAAGAATATGCACATGCACAACCACAACTAAAAGGGGCAGTCAGACCACACAACACTCTGTGAGAGCTTCCAGCTCAGCATTAGTAACACTGCATGTGAAGCAAAGGCATCTCCGGCTCTCCAGCCCTTCCTCTGCTCAGATGATCAGAGGCGTCTTCATCCCCACCTCACACAACTGCAGGTTACACTCACAGCTTTCATTTTACTCAGTGCAAAGGTGGAGCAGAAGAGAAAATTTCTTTTCCCAAGCATGGACCAGGGAAGTGGTTGTCACCCTCCCTGGCGGTATTTAGATGTGTGAATGTGTACCTTGGGGGCACGGTTTAGTGGGTGAACATGAGAAGTGCTGGCTAATGGTTGGACTACATGGTCCTCGAGGTTTTTCCAGTCTTCCCCACCCTTCCAGAAATTAACTACCAAATGCCACGGAAATTTGCCAGCATGTAATTACAGATAAGTCAAGTTTTTGAAATTCCCATGAGTAACGCCTCAGGCATTTTTCCCTGCTAGAGAAGCCTGGGTTTTATACCAGTGCCTACAGCTGTGCTGGGGACCTTCCAGCCCTGCTGCCTGGACTCCTGGCCAGGTTCAGCCCACGTAGCAGAGCTGCTGCTCTGATCTTTGGATTTGGGGTTTTGGGCTTTTTGTTGCTTGATTCTTTCTTCTTAAACACTTTTTATAATGTGAGATCACAGAGGCAAAAATACGGGCTAAACAAATAAATTCATAGGAGTAATGCAAAAACTTACACAATTGAGAAACGGGAAACCTGAAGGCTATTCCAACTGGAGGAAGCCAGCCTCATCTTTCATTTATGAAAGGAAACCCCATAATTAATTAAGAATTCAGAGAATAAATTCAACTCTCAACTACAGTCAGGTAAACTTATTCAACTCGTGGGTCCTTTTAAACTACCAAATTCCAGTCAAGCTATTGGAGTTCTTGGTCCTCTGAGGACTGTCTTTGGAGCTATTTCCTGAGCTGGTAACAGCATAAACTAAACTGAAACACCATTTCTTTTTCATTGTTTGTTTTTTTTTCTTTTTAATTTGATGCCTGGGTTTTGATAGAAATCCATGGATTGGGTTACAGCTCTACAATATATATATTTTGTGGTTCTTATTTTCTTGTAAAGGAATTAATGATAAAACTATCATCTGTCAGAGCTCTAATTATCAACATCTCCATGCATCCAGTTTTGCTTTGTTTGTTCCATTCTGAAACTCAACAATTAAGGACATAAGAGATACATTAGCTGATGCCTGTAATTCCATTCTTCCAGTAAAAATTTCCCTTTATTTATATGGAAATGTGTATCAAAATATAAGATATTTTCAGGAAGAACCTTACTATTGGATATTCATTACAAATTAATAGTAAAAACAATCTGAATTGAGAAGACACAAACTCATTTTCTTCCCTACATGTCCTTATCTAGCCACCTGAAAGTGTTTGAACCTGAAGTGGGTTTCAGATCTGATTCCACAAAAGGAGGTCTTCTACACCTTCTTTATACATTATCTTTCAAATTTTTCAAAAATCTTCCTGTCATGGAAAATAGGTTGACCAACTTTGCTGATCCCCATACATTTATTTGTGTTCCTGAATACAGGCATTTAACATACCAAACACCCACTAAATCTATCACAGCTTGCAGAATCTTCTACATTAAAAAAAAAAAATACAAGCCACATTATTCTTAAAGCTCATGGAAGAGATTATTCTCATTGCTGCCAGAAGCATGTATGCTTTTATTGTTGTTCTTTTTGGTGGTTTTTTTTTTGTTGTTGTTGTTTGTTTTGGGTTTTTTTTCCAGTTCAAGAAAACAAGGATTCCCAGAACCTTTCACATGAATGAGATGAATGGGTCCAAATGATGGATA
Source organism: Erithacus rubecula (assembly GCF_903797595.1). Taxonomy (NCBI): domain Eukaryota; kingdom Metazoa; phylum Chordata; class Aves; order Passeriformes; family Muscicapidae; genus Erithacus; species Erithacus rubecula. Next base: position 603,217 of record NW_027635539.1, on the reverse strand, counting down.
CAGTGGTATCAACTCAACTGGTTCCCCAGGACTATGACTTCTCAAAAAATGGGGTAGAAAAAAAAGCAAAACAAATAAAAAAAAAATCCATAACCCCAGAAAAATGCTGTTATTGAATATTAATACCTATTAGGCATCTCACAGTAAGACCATAGGAGAACAAAGGCACACCATGGGTTTCAAAAGATGGTGTGAAAAGAAAATCAGAGATAGTAGTACCTATCTGTCTGCTTTTACTGAGACTTTACTGATTCAAGCTACCTAAGTGCTGATGACTCCTTCTTTTCTCACAAATAATCTTTCTTCTCTTTCTTTCTGTTCTGGGGTCTACATATATATCTGTTCTGTTTAAAGAAGATACATTAAGAGCCCATCCAAATGCCTGAAGGATACTTTCAAACTTCAAACTTTTCAAATAAAAGCAGATTGCAAATAAAATGCCACAATCTTAATAAAATACAAACTTAGGCTGTCATACAAATTGCAGTTCTGGCTTTTTTTTTGTCCCTCTTTCCTTTGGGTTAGCTGTGAGGCAATACATGATACACAGCATAGGCAACAGAGTCTGAGGATAAAGAACTTCCCTGATGAGAAAGGCTCTCAAACATTAAATGCTCTTGCTCTAAGCAAGGCCAGGATGGGTTCTTCTGATCTTCTGAGTTATTTTCAAGGCAAGTTATTAATCCCAACAGAATTCAGAGACGCTAAATATGTATATGAGAAAATATGAACAACTGGATGGTCAGAGTAGGACTTTCTCCCTTATTAACTATGATACTTAATTTGCTGCACAAAACTAGTGTAAGAGGGAGGTGAAACAGCATGGGGCAAAAAAAAATTAGGCTAGAAATATGGTTTTACCACTTGGTTCCTGTACTCACAGAACACGAGCCAAGTCATTCACCTCCCTGACAAAACACAGCCCCTCAATGCTCTTCTCCACAGACACACGTGTTCAAGGGGCAAGTGGGCTGGCCCAGCTGAGGAAAGCAGACACCAGAGCCAAGCAGCTTGGCTTTTGTACCCTGCTCATTAGTGCTCCCCATATGGCACAATGGAACTGAATGCACTGAGGTCTGGGGTTTCTAATTTCCAGCCAAGAGAGTATTGTTAATTACCTCGAGTAATGCTGTAGCTGTGAATTAAGAAAAAGGTGCAAACACCGGTGTATGTTGAGTTGAGTGAGAGAGGAAGATGTCAGTAGGTGGTGCTGAAGAACACGGCAGCACCGTGCCCGGGTACTCCAGAAACAACCTAATTCCTTCTCATGCATTGCAAATACGTTCCAGGAGCTTTTACACAAAGGATGCATTACCAGCCTCACCCTGGAAGGAGCAAGGGAGGAGCAGGCTTCTCAGCTTGGCACAACCAAAGATCTCTTCCCTGCCAAGAAAAGTCATAGCTGTTTAAAAGTGGGTCCTGCCAGTGGCAAATCTGATACAACAAACCCCACCACATACCCTGCTGGACCATGGACTGAGAAAACAGTCACAAAGTTGTGTCTAAAGGGAGGAGAGATTATCTCCTGATAGCCATCTGCTCTTAAAACACCCTCCAGTGCCTTTAGAAGCAATCTTGCCATTCACCATGCTCCATGCTCCACTCCATGGTCACTGTCTGTGCTGTGGCTAGTGAGCTGTGAGCTCACCCTTTAAAAAGGACCAAATCTCAGTCTGCAGGAAGCACGGTATTTTTACAGAGGCTAAATACAGCTTTATAAACCGGTGACAGAGCTAAACCATGGGAACACAGAAACTGCTGGATTATTTTAGGGGCCACAGAATTTTAATCTTAAGAGATCTGAGATTAGACCAGCCAACACAGCTGGTTTAAAACACATGCAGGCACTCTGAGTGGAGACTCAGAGGTGAAAATCAAGTCACTAGCACTCAGAAACCTCAAATGCAAAAGGTGAAGCTCTGCTTTGAGCCTCCTACTAAAAAAATGTGATGCCAAAAAAAGCCAGAATATCACTAGCTTGAAAATGTATGTGAAAACTTGCTTTTCTGGACTCATGTTCCTCCTCTTAAGTGCAGAAACTGAACTGGACCTGATGTAGCTGTGGTGACAGAGATTGAACTTGGCTGGTGAGAGGAGTGATCTACCAGCCAGAGATCACTTCCTTAATCTGGCACCCCATTACCCTGTTTGGTCACTCAATACTCACTAAGACATGTTCATAGGGCAATTGGGAACCAAAGGAACATTGCCTGGATTAGATCCAAGTGATCCATAGCCCTCTGCCCTGTCTTTCATCACCTATAAGAGCTCAGCTTCCCAAGGACCCTGGGGAGTAAGGAGAGCTCTTCCTCAGTCCATCCAGAGATCTTACATGCTCCAGAGGTACTTGATAAGTACAAGAGAGCACGTGAAGAGGATGGAAAAGCACATTCAAAGGAGTGGTTTTTAACCCCATAAAACCAAAGCACCCGAAGTCATACTCCATACACTATCTCATGCAATCCCAAACCCACCTCATGCATGACTTCAATTATAAAACAAGATCGACTGCTGAAACCCTGCTGGAGGGTAAGAAAATGCTGATTAACAATGTCTAAAGATTGTTCAGCTCTCCCAGCCTACCCCTCAGAAGCACATGTTTGAGGGGCTGACACTCTGGCTATTTTAACACTGCCTTTGTCTCCAGTTATCCCTCCTCTTCCCCCAAGCTTTCTGCTATATTTGACATTTGCAGAGCAGCAAGCAGAAGCTTCTCTGTCTGCCAGTTCATTTCCTCAGGTAATACAAATCCATCACTGACCCATTTATAATACCAGGCAGAACACACAGTTTTATTTGCCCACCGATTCACACACAGTATGGCAGCCAGCATCTCTGCCCCAGGTAAAAGAATTTACACTTTTCCAGCACTTGACAGATCTCAGACCAGTGATTGCCATTAGACTAACACCTTTCTCCCTGCCAACCCCTCCCAAGAGTTCTTTTCCACCTGGACAAGTGAAGGTTCTCTGTTTTGTGGAGGTGGCAGCAAGATGCTGGTTCTGCCTGCAGAAAAGGAGGAACAAGTTACTACTAACACATTGCCCAAAATACTTTGCCCCAAAAAGCTTCAGATGTAGATAGAGTCCTTTGGATTGCATGTTGAGATGAGTGCAATATCCTGGGTCCAAATGAGCACCTTGCTCCTTTTGCTCTGCCCTTCAGTCCCCATTTTCACTCACTCCTTCCAGAAATCAAATTTTTGCAGTTGATATAATAATAAAAAGCTTGAGTGCAAAATACTTAAGATAGCACTCTGGCTCATAATCATAATCATTAATGTGATATATAGACAGCAGACAGGCTCTAGAAAAAACCAAGTGGAGCATGTACAGTGCACTTCAGGATGCAGGAAAAGGGAATTCTGAGTGATCCTGCAATTATGGATCACAGCATTTGTGAATCGAGCAGGCTAATGAAAGTTCTCCAGTCAGAGAGTGTTTTAATTAAAGAGGAATTAGAAGCTATTACATTAAAACCAGGAAAAAACTGTTAGTCCCTGTCTGTAAAAAAAATATACTTTGTTATGCAGGTAATAATTAAGAACAATCTCCCACACAAAAAGGAAAAAAAAAAAAAGACACAACTAACCTCTTCTGGACCTTATTTTATGTATTTCCACTAATAACCATCTCATGCCCCTGACTACTATGGATGCATTCAAATCAAGGAGAAATCTAGTATTAGAACTCAGTAGCATCAGAAATGGTAAGAGATTGAAGTTCCTAATGAAGTTCTTCTGTCCTAGTTTAATCCTTTTTGCTTTAAATAAACTGTTTGAGGGTCAGCCACTGACATCCAATTTCTTTTTCTTCCTTCTAAGAAATATTCAAACAGGAAATGGATCACAAAGAATAAAAAATAACTAAGACTTTCTTTGTAATAAGGGCTTAGTTTATAAGCAACTGCATCCTTCAAAAGCTACATACCTTGCTAATATATGGACATTACAGAGCTCTTTAGAGTTTTTTCTCTTCTGCAAGTCCATTACACACCACCTTATTTTTTTTTTCAACTGTTGCAGATGCTTTGCATTTAATGGTTTAAAATTCTGCATCCTTCAAGCTTTAAATTTATCTAGGACGGTAACAAAATCAAATTTTAGAACAAAATAATCAGTCCCCATTGTCATAAGTTGGTTTTGAAGAAGCATTCTCACTTGGCCTTAAAGATACAGGATGACACCTGATAAAAGAAAGTGAAACAAAAACTTCAGAATATGTAAACATTTGCCAAACTACAAATATAACCCCCAATGTGACAAGGGAAGTTCAGTTCAAGACTAGTTTATCATGGTAAAAAGTATGTCTTGATTAAAACAACAACAACAACAACAACAAACAAATAAAAAACAAAACCACCCAACAACTAAGTAACCTGGAATCTGTACCCAAATACTCGATTTTTGTGACTGACAAGAGGAGACTGAAAGAGATTTTCAGTTTTACTGGGCTAAAAGAGGAGAATTTTTGGGGAAATTCAAGGTGCAGGAACTTTTTAAAAAGCACTTCCATGTATCCCTAGTAAAAATCTGAGCCTTCTCCAATTAGGGAAAAACAAAATGTCCTTAAAACCACAAGAAAAAGCAGCACAATGGCAACTCAGGCTTTGTCAGGATTTTGGTTTTGTGTATAATAAGAAGCAATAAAGACAAGTCTCAGGAGATGCATTAAATAAGTGGCCAATAAATTGTCTTCTAATAAGACCTGTCCTCAGAAAAACCCATATTTTTTTGCAAATGTAGTTACATTATCAAAAATTGGTGGGACAGTGGCTCTTCAGAAAAGGTATTCTGTTTCTGACAACATGCTTTGGGACCCAAAAAGACTGTTAGGAGCTGCAATGCCTATGTCTAAATAACTCCATGGCTGGGCAAACCTTGACATTTACTCTGCATGCAAGAGTGGATAGGAGTGGGTAAGATATTTTTAAGCGAAGAAAGACGGGAAAAAAAATGTTTAAAATATGCAAAAAGAAACCCAGAAGATTGAAGCCCTGTGGTGGTTTAAAATCCATTTGTAAACCAAACAGAACTTTCAGCCTGATGAGATCCACACAGAATTATGGAATATAGCTTGTCTTTTTAATCTGGAAAATTCAGAAGTAATGTTCTGAAAGCAAAGGAACAGTTTTCTGGCTTTCAGTGATTTCAACAAAGTAAATTCACTATGATAATGCAAAGACAAAAATGCTGCATTCCACAGTTCCAAAGCAAATGGGTAGCTAATTCCTATTATCTTTACTGATTATTGCACAATCATTAAAAAAAAAAAATAAAAAAAAAAAAAATCAATGTTTGATTTAAAGGGAACACACTTAAAACCTTCCCAGTCTGCTGCTTTCCAAGACTTACATCTAAGTATTTTCAGTAGATCAAGTGTCATTGAATCCTCCAGCTCAAGGAAATTTTTTAAAACTCAAAGTAGAACTACATAAAGAATATTTTGTTCTTACTAAAGGAATAAAGATGGAAACAAGCAAGCAAGGAAAAAAACCAACAAAACCTGAAGTGCAAAGACCTATGTTAGACTCTACTCTTAAAAAAAAAAAAAAAAAAAAAGATTTATGGTGGTTGAAAGGGACAGGGTGCTGTCGTTTCATTTACAAATGGAGAGGAGACAAGGACAATCACATATATATACAACACATTCTCCTTGTATTATGAGTCCAGCTAAGTGAACAGCTCTTGAGACAGTATTCAGCAGCACCACTTGCCAGTTAGGTGGATCTCCTCCCTGTTTCTTTCATCCCAAAAGAGGCACCCATGAACCTGATGACACCAGAATTCATACAATGAGTATTCTGAGACACTGGGGTTGTTTTTAGCCAATGTCCTTGAACAGTATGCAAGAAAAAAAAAAAAAAGAACATAACGTGGATTGCAGTCCACTCTAGACTTTTTTCTCTCTTAAAAGTCGTTTGAATAAAAGGCATTTGTGCTTTTTTTATTCATTTCTAGCAACAAGCATTCATTCAGGCGTGGGTTCTTGTTTGCAGGAATGCACACAGAGTCAAAGTTCCACATTAATTTATGACCTCATTGACAAAGTGTCTATGGGAGAAGTGTACAATCAGTTCTACGCAAATTTCATTTTCCCTTCTGCTGTTTATGGAACACTGGAGCATGACAAAAGACAAAATCATATGTTTCAGGTTTCCATTCATTTACCACAGACGAGTCATTAAAGTCAGCAGAAGTGACTTGCTCTTAGAGAGAGAAAAGACTGAAGTGCCCCCTGGTTTCAAATGGCTGCAAATTCAAAATGAAATCTGAAGGCTCATGATTTTAAGTTGCATGTAAGAAACAAACAGGCACATGTAAGTATTTCAGGCAGCAATACTGACAGTCTATTCCATCCAGTCACAACCTATTTATTTGACTCATGAAGTTCAGGCCTCACTTGTTGGTGGGCTCTATGTGAAAAGGAAGTTGTCTGAGTCTGCACCACAAAAAAACCTTCTTCCTTTACCTTGTAGTGGAGAACCACAAAGAAGTGAAGCAGCCTGGCTCCAGGTCACACAGCTGGTCTATGGCACAGCCAGCAGCACAAATGGCTTTCTAGACTCCAGCCTTTCCCTGTGAGGCCACACTACCTTCCTGTGTCATTGTCCCTAGAATCCCAGTCCTAACATTCCACAAGAAGAAATGAAAAAGCTTTCCAGATTGGGCACAAGTTGTAATTCCAGAAGGAAGGGTAAATCAAAACACCACACACAGAGGTACAACTGATGCTCTTTATTTATCTTTGTAATTTTTTTCTAGCTGGAGTTGCCATTTCCACTTTCCTGCACAGAATCCAGGCCTTTTGCTGAAGAATTTAGGTCAACTTGGCAAAATGTCTCCAGAGCTGCAGAGAAGAATTACAGTGTAGATGGAGTTTGGGGTTGGTGAACATGGTATAGCCCTCATATTTCTTGATATTGCAGTGGAGGATGCACATGGGGAAAAAACCTGCTTTTTTAGAGGGGCTTTATATGTGGGTGAGAAAGAATATTTGTTTTGCAGGACTGGCAGCTAATAAAACTTAAATTCTTGGATCATCTGAGAGGCTTATCTCTTAATAAGACTTTGCCCAAACTACTGAATCTTTCTTCCCAAACTCTTCTAAATAATCATCAACATAATATTAATTCTGCTCCAGCAAGTAATCTGGACAAAACCCCATCAACACTTACTAGCAGTCATCAAAGAGAGTCTCCTTTATAGTGCCTTCATAAAGACACCTGGAAGAGGAACTCTCTGGGTCTTCCTCAATGTCTTTTTTTAAGCAGGAGATATTAATCAGACCTCTCTTTCACACATGCTAGCTGGATCCACAAAGCCTGTGAACACTTCCACTCCACTTTGGCTGAACAAAATTTATGAGGGCAGCAAACCAAGCAATGAGTTTTCACATGCTGATAGTTGCACCTATCCTTCATTGTTTGTACATCACCACAAGCAAGACACAGTTATTTTATAGATATTTTTTAAATGCTTAGATTGCATGAGAATCACATCCTATAAAACCTTTAGGCTACACATCACCTTCAGCCTATGTTCCACCACAGTATGTGAAGCTACTATGATTTTTCTGAAAATGCGGTTTTTCGATAAAATAAGTGTTCCATACTGAGAGTCTGGATGTCTAAGAAAACACATCTTTCCAAAAGTCTCTGTGCTCAGAGCCATGCACAGCCTACCAAGGACTCCTGATCCTGTTTCATGTGAACCCAAACTCTGCAAAAGGAGCTTACAGACACAGAGCAGCCTCTGTAGTAATCCAAGATACTGCTGGCATTCCTGCTGAAAGGAAGCACACTGAGCATGCTTCATCCTATGTCTGCAAAGCAGAACCAGCCTGAACTCTGCCAAAAGCCAAGTGTGTCATGAGCAGCTGTGACTGCTACTTTTCCTGGGCAGAGATGAGGAAAAACACCTCTTCTTTGGGTGTTTTTTTGTTTTCTTATTTTTTTTTTCTGCCTGTAGCTGCCAGCTGAGATACAGAAAGAAACATTCTTGGTGCACTAGGAAGACACCTGGCTAAAAAATCAAGTTTGCATTTATTACGAGGTGCATCTAGGCATACCACACAATCAAAAGCCATTGACACCTGAGAGAAGGACGATCCCAGCTGCTCCACACTCACACCTTGGATTTCTCACCCTGGCCAGCCCAGCTCACAATCACAATGGGAGTTGGTGTGGGATCAGCAGGCAAAGAAGGGTTAAATCTTTCACCTTATCCATCCCTCTCCACATTCACAATTAATGAAGAATTGTATCTTCCTAGGTTCCCAGACTTGTTTGTCTGAGTAGAGACACCTTTTTTTTCAAAAGACCATTCCTTTCTAACATAACTTACCTCACTTTCCAAGCTGTATTTCTGACACTAAACCATACTTTTCTGCTTTTCTATCATAAATTATTCTTCCTGGTCTGTCCACTATCTCCTCTGTATGCCTCTCATTCTCCAGGTGTTCTAGAAAGATGATCTGATCATTTGCTACTTCTACAGTCCAACATGTCAGCAACATTGCTCTGAAGCCAAAATAGTTGGTCCTTCCTTTCCTCCGAAGGTGTTCGTCATCCTGGTGACTTAGCACTCAGTATGACATAAAAGCCACTGCTTTTCTCTTTGAAGAAGGGAGCACATTCTCAAAACAGACTGCTCAATTCAGACCCCTTACTCAGCAGGGCAGAGAAAATGTGGGAGAGGGAAGGGAGGGCTGGGCAGAGCCTACAGCAGGCATCACTAGGAATGACTGGCAGCTGTCTGTCCCCCAACCTGCTGCTGCTGAGGGGCTCCCCTGCACACCAGAAACTGGCATCTGAGGCTGCAAGAAGCCTTGTGTTTCTTCCTCTTTCTTTTTGAGGAACAAGGCTCCCTCTCATTGTCTGCTGCCCTGGGCTCTGTAACTGATACAACTGTGGCCAGCCAAAGTCCTGCGTATGTGTGTGCGTGTGTGTTTGCTATGTCTGGATCCTCAGGAAGGCAGCCTGGTATTTTATTTTTAAACGTTGGCTCCTGTTGCACTGCCCCACATATAATGGCTCCACTCCTGAAGGTTGGATAGTCTTCTGCTATCAGTTTTCAAAGAAAAACAAAGCCACCCAAGCCAATGCCACCAAGAGAACAGGAGCAAAGTTCTCGCCTGAAGATTTTCATTCTCACAAAGAAATCTCAAGAGATCACAAAAAATATCAAGCTGTCAGTGTCATCCCAGCTTCATGCTGCTCTATTGTTGTAAGCTGTAGAATATTGTGCAAGTTCCAGCAACTGCTGTGGTTTTAGAAACTTCTCTAGGTTTTTATTTCTAGAAATTTGCTGGAGTTCTGCCAGTTTTCCCCATCTGAGGACCAGACCTTTATGTGGATCACTACAGCCTTTTATTATGAAGTTGAGGGTTGAAACAGGAGTGAGTTTCTCCCCACCTGAAAGCAGAACCTGCAGTGGATCTCCCAGGTCTCAGAGGCTGAAAGAAGCAGAACCCAGACATGCTAATCAGGGGCTGGTGCTATGGTTCACCCTCTCTGGAGAGCCTGCCCTTCAGATATGTTGCAATACTGATATAATACAAGCCACCTGCACTACAAGATCATTTCAGCAGTGAAAGTTCACTGTCAAAAAAGAAAAAAAGTATTGTTTGCTTTTCAGCTGAGCACACAGGGTCTATATCTGTAGGCTTGATTACAAGAAGAAGGGAAATGTTCAAGATGAAGACAAGAGGACTTGCACCCATGCCTGGGAGAAAAGATTTGACACAGAATATGAGAGAGAAATTGAGAAAAATGGTTTGTCAAGAAGTCATCTTTTTATATCTTATATTATCTTTACTTGCATTTCATGATGGGACACCACTAATCAAGAGTGTTATTTACAGGTTAAAATAGTCACACATTCCAAAAACAAGGGGAACAGCTTCAACATCTTTCTCCTTCTTCATTCCTGATCTCCTTTCTTCTCGAATTGGCTTCTAGCTCCTTCAGTCAGACTGCTGCCATACAGAGTTCTGAATCTTGAAAGAACCCTTCCAGAACTGGAACTACAAATTAAGAATTGAAAACAACCTGTCAGTTAGGGAATCAAAATTCTCCTTCATCCTGCTGCAGTAATTGTTTTATAAAGTAAAAAAAAAAAAAAACAAACCAAACCAAACCAAACCAAACCAAAAAAAAAAAAAACCAAAAACCAAAACAAAAACAAACAAACAAAAAAACCCAAACCAACCAAACAAAAAAAAAACAAAACAAAACTTTTACAGTAAGGCCTCTACTGCTGACCTTCAAAACCAAGCTAATGAACTACTTTTCCCCCCTGAAAGTGACTTGCTTTTGCATGAGTTATCAAAAAAGAGGATCTAACAATCGTGCTTGCTATTAAAATCTTTTATAAGCACAGAAGAAAAAATGATCTAATCTTTAGGCATCCTAGATTTATCACCCTTGACAGACCATAGCCTAAGACTTTGAGAGATGATGACTAACAAAAAAAGAAACCAAATTACTAGTGAAATCACTGAGACCCTCAAATCTACTGAAATGTATTTACAATTATAATGCTACTGCTAAAAATAATTTCAGATGGTTTGGATGGGCTGTCTATAGTAGAATGTTAGATTACCCCAGGAAACTGACATCTCGACAAATTATGATTGGGTTTTTGTGCAACAACCTCCTCTATGGTGACTACAGGGCAAAAGCCTCTGGTTCCCATCTGTAAAACCAGGACTAAAGTTCGGCATGACTAAAATGCTGTTAAGCTCCAGAAAAAACTAGAGATCTTCCTTCTGGGGACTTTATTTATCCTTTATAAATTACTATGTGAAAGTCTACAGTAGCTCTGTCAGGACTTTGAAAAAAAACCAAAACTATTTCCTTTTTTTCCCCGGCTGTAGAGACAACAGAAAAATGCATCTGACTGTGAAGAGGAAAGCAGCTTCCACCAAACTTCTGCTCAGATTCCACTTGGAAAACAAAATGCAAATCACTTGTCCATAGTTTTAAGCCTAAAATGGAGATAAGAAGGAAAATCCAATACAGATAATCAAGCCCTAACTCATAACTACAAACCCACAGTCAGCCTTATTTCACCTAATTTGGTTTATTTGCTTCCCATTCCTTTGCCAGATGAGAAAATCTTCTTGCACATTCTGGTAGGACATAACCATCTGCCTGGACTCCCTGCAGCTCCATGTGGCAGGATTCTCATCAGATGTGCTTTAATGCCTAAACTGACATGAGATAGCAGTGCTGGGAGTTATCCTGCTGAAGGTTCAGCTTTTATAGCTACACAACTTGTCCACACAATCAAAGCTGTCTCCCACCACAGCATCTGAGAAGAAACTACACTTGACCCCTTACAACTTTCACAGTCCATCCGAAATTCCAGTATCTTTAAACTCTTTTCTGCAATTCAATTAAAAATTACGAATATTTTTTTTATAATGGGCATCTTTCTAGTCTTAGGTTCCAGCCACTACATCTTTTTACAGCTTCATACAGACTCCAGATTCCTGTAATACTGTACACAGACAGGCAAATTGGCTGCTTTTAGTCCTCCAAATGTCACTCCTGAAAATGTCAGAAAGGGAGGAATGGACTACCTGAAAGCTCTCATGGTGAGGCACAATTTTCCAGACTTCAAACCTTTACTATCACAAGCATTTCCAGCTCAGTGCTCTTAGCTATCTAAACTGTTTTAAATCCCTACTATGTTGCAGGATCACTTTTTTTAAAATTTATTTTTTAATCTAAAAGAAAGGCAGGAGTCTTCCTTCAAGTCCACACAGGGTACAAAGTCGACACATTTCTTGAGTGAGTCATGGAACACTTTCTGTTCCACATTTTCTGTCTTTTACAGATACAACTGAATGACAAGCTTTTAGGTCTGGCACAATAAAAAACCCATAAATTACTGGCATAGAAAACAGACAGAGAAAAGGAAAAGTCTCTTTAAAGCTGTCAGATACTCTTTTTGTCTGATATGTGGGATGCTTTTGTTTTGAATGGAATGGGTCCAAAATACAAAGGAAAACCCTTGCTTATCTCTTTGGAATCAGGGGCTCTCAAAGGAACAGCACTGGTGTTATTTGTTTGATACATCAAAGCAAGTTCATTACTTACTTCAGTCTTGGAAAGGTCCAAAAGTCTTCTGATACACCAGAAAAGCCAATGGCCAAGGAGATCTATGACTCTCCTGCACTCTTATTGTGGAATTTTTTCATCCCACAGACCCTTTCTACTGAAGCTGCAAAAAACCAAATGCTTCCATCTGGATGATTCCTGAGGCATTGACCCAATTCTCAATCCCTTTTACTTGTGGGGAGGGGAACCAAAAAACAAACAAAAAAACAAGCCATGAAAGATGTCAGACGTAGATCTAAAGGTGGTACGAATACAAGTTTTGATCATTTATCTCTTTCTGCTCAGCTCCATAGTCAACATTTGAAGACAGCCCGAAAGTCTGTTGGAGTCTTTTAAGTGTAATTGATACATTTCAAAAGTCAAGTTTTGTCCACAGAAACTAACAGATGCCTGAGAACCCAAGCATCCAACCCCAGCAGTTGCTGTCATTCAGTTTCATGCAAGCCAATCCTCCATGCTTCCCATGCTTCCTCTTTGATTTAGGCCACAATATAGGTTTTTTGTTCTGGTTTGGGGTTTTGTTTTGGTTTTGTTTTGGTTTAGTTGGTTGGTTGGTTGGTTTGTGTTTTTTTTTTTTGGCAAAAGCGTGATCAACTTTATGACAGTTATGGCACAGTGCTCTGAAATTTCAGATAGCAGAGATTGGTCCAGCTGTCTTGTATCTTAAGGAGTCGTATTACTAAGAAAATAACAAAAATATCCCACAAAGATAAGATCTACCTAATATAAATTTGGAAATGTAACAGCTTCAAAGCTTCAAAAGCTTTTTTTTTCTTTTTTTTTTTTCTTTGTGGTATTTATGTGCAGCCATGAGATATTTTTTCCCTTGTCCTCACACTCAGGCATGGATTGAAAGCTCATTGAACTCCTTCCTCTAGACATTTTTGGAATACAAACATTTTTGGTCACTCTGTTCAAATGATACTGACTTAGTTTAGTCACAGTGTGCAACCATGGTTGAATAGAGGAGCAACACTAGTGGTGTTATTTCCTGTCCCCAGTATTATTTTTGTTAGGTCAAAGAAGCTGGAAACACATGTTGGTGGTTTTTGGGTCAAATCCAGCATGGCACATCCTCTGGGATGGCTTTATAGCCTGTGTTGAGGATAAACAGAGGGAACAGTGAGGTGGGCTGAGAAGTGGCTGAAGGGCAGGTCTGAGAGAATGTGAGCAGTTGCACAGAGTCCTGTAATTAGTGGTGTCCCCAGAGTTTGGTACTGGGTCCAGTATTGTTTAATGTTTTGGGATAGAGCATCCCCTCAGCAAATTTACTGATGAAATTAAACTGGGGATGGCTGATGCCCCCAGATGCTGTGCTGCTCTTCTCAGGAGACTCCAGAGCCTGAAGGGATGGGTAGAGCAGAACCTTATGAAATACAAAAATGCAGAGTTCTGCACCTGCAAAAACCCCAGGCACCAGCACAGGTGAGGATGATCTGCTGGCAAACAGCTCTGCACAGAAGGACCTGGAGGTCCTGGGGGACAAACAGCTGTCCCTGAGCCAGCAAAAGGGGACAAGAAGGCCAAAGGGAACCTGGAGTGCACTTGGAAAGGCAGTGCTGGGAGGTCAGGGAAGGATCCTGCCCCTCTGCCCAGTCCTGGAAGGCACCTCTGGAGTGCTGTATCCAGCTCTGGGCTCCTCAGGGCAGGAGGGACTCAGAGCTCCTGCAGTGGGTCCAGCAAAGGCTGTGGAGGTCAGGAAGGTCCTGGGGCATCTCCCACATGAGGAAAGGCTGAGGGAGTTGGGGCTGCCTCTTGAAAAGAAACAACAGGATGTTGGACCTCCAGTGGTCCCTTTCCAACCTGACCCTTGCTGTGATTCTATGTGATTCTATGTGATTCTGTGAATTTTCACAATTGCTTTTGGACACTAAACAGGCCAATCATGGCAGCCCAGCCATCATACATTTGAAAGTTTCAACAGAGGCTTCCAATCAGGAGAATCTAATGACTTTCTGATGTGCTTTTATAAAGTGGGCTTCTAAAGCAGCAGCTTTGTTCCCAGTGCATGCTGATGATGGACTGTCAGCATTCTGTGGAATTAATTTATGTCTCTTTTGGATTGACAGAATCTTCTAGGCTGTTCGTGGGAAAGCAAAGGGCAGAAGGGATCTCATGGATGACCAAGACCCATTCTGTTATTACAGACACACATCTAATCTCCATTAACTTAAAGAAAAATAGCATCTTTGCTAAAAAAAAATACAGCTGTTGATCACTGAGCCAAGGAATGCTTGATTCCAAAGAAAACTGGTTCCATATGAAAGCTTCCTGATCATGGTGCACCCAACTGCTAACATGTTCTAGTCCCAGTGACCAAGCAAAAAGGTAATATACAGAGATCTACCCAGTCAGGTTACTGATATAAATTCTACACCCCTCCCTCCAAAAGATTAATTTCTCAGCTGAAATACCCCTTCAGGTGGGAAGTCATATATTATAGTTCTGAAATGTGAAGTAACACTCAATTCCACCCATCTTATCAAAAATCCCTGCCCTCTCACTCCCCCTTCTCACATTTCCTGGGCTTCATTATGCTTTTAAAAAGAGAGATTGCTATGAAAATCCCAGTTGGGTTAATTTGACAGCTGGAGAACAAAAAGCCACAAGAATCTCCCAAGCAGAAGGTTCTGACTGTCCCAGTAATTTGATCAGTCCAGTCCTACCTATGCAAAAATCCCTCAGGAACACAACTGAGAGGTGTCCCAGAACACACAGACTATTCAGGGGACACAGGAGAAATAGAAAAAAAAAAAAAGGAGAAAGAAGAAAAAAATATAGAAAAAGTGTCAAGCAGAAGGTCAGAGTTCACTGGATTTAAAGACCCACTGACCTTACTGCAGGATGCACTTGGTCCTATATTCCAGGCCTGGAAGACTTCACCAGTTTCCTAATTACAGATCAGATTTTCTAGGCAGGCTACAGAAGTGAAAGTGCTCCTTCAACACCAGTAGTCCACTGCCACATTTTCCTACTACGAGCTTGTCAGCCTGCCAATGCAGAGAACTTCTAGAACTCCTCATTGCTCTCTTCCCACAGAACACAAAGCAGCATATTCCTTCAGAACCCCTATTCAAACTGCCTTTCTTCTCCATGAGCCTGCATCTTTGAGACAATGGATAAGAGGAGGCGGACCACTTCCGCCATTCATTTGCTCAGCCTGCTGAAACGTCAGATCTGTCTGATCTTGCAGCAGAAGCATTATCCTTTGTTCTGATCAGGTTGCACAAATAGCTGTGCTTGTGTCAGTCGCAGAGCAGAGGTTTTTATTTTTTTTTTCTTCTTTTCTTTTTTTTTTTTTTTTCCATGACCAATATGATTTACGCCTCACACAACACATTGTGTCCTGCTAAAAATGTTGCAGTTTTGTTTTCCACCAAGCAGCTCTCCTACAAAAAAACCCTCAGTTCAGTGTTACAAGCTACCAAAGAAGGGGAAACTGCACAATGCTGTTGGTAAATGTATCCTAGAAGAAAGTGCCAAAATATTCCCAGCCTGACACAAATGAGCGCAGAGCCACCAGAAGCACCTGAAGGAGCTTGAATTGGAGTTAGAGTGGCAAAAGACTACTGCAACTCCCATAACATCCCACCACTTCTCTGAAGGTTGGGAACTCCTCGTGCTCATCAGCAACAGCTGCCTTGGCGTGTCCTGACAGCTTACTGCTTCCCACACAGACAAATTGGGCTGGCCCCAGCCACCCCCACTGCTGTGGTGACATACAGAATTCACACCTGGAATGCTTGCAAGCCATCTGCAACCGAGGAGACAAAGGTTGGCCACTGCCAGGTTGTGTGAACACCCATCGTGGTGTTGTCTGGTGAGCAGTTCAGTTTCTTACACTGACAGAAGAAAAATAAATCCCCAACCTCTACTTATAGAGTCCTGAGCTCTTGAGAGGTTACAAAACGTGGCTTTAATTTTCCCTTTGCGCTGCTCTGCCATAATACACACTTGCTTATGAAAACCATTGTTATCATACACCCTTCCTCTTCCTAGGACAGAAAACCACGTCAACCAGAAAATACATCCAGTAAGTTCTTCAGAACTTCAGCAGGTCTGAAAGCCTCATTCAGGTTGGAGGTTGAACTTTACCTACTACCTCCAAATTTCTTGTATTTTTGCCTAAGTATATGTGCATGAGTATGTCGCCTTTGTTATCAGGTAAAAGCTCAAATACTCATTTCTGGCTTCTGGCCAGCATTTAAAAAGGAAAAAAAAATTGCTAATCCCTGGTTGCAATGGAAAAAACACCTACCACAGAGAAAAAATCCTCCTGCCTTTAGCCAAATCTAATCTAATCTTTTCTCACAGCTGTAATATCACTCTGAATGCTTCACTACCTAACTTTAGCTTCACATACAGAGCATGGGAAATAATTGATACAAACCTTTTGTACAAGGCCAGCCTGAAAAAAAAGCAAACCCCACCATCAGTGGCTGTGTTTAACATACTTCAGTTTGCCATCAGATCAATACAGTTCCATGAAGACACTGCCATTTTTAGTGACTACGATACCCTCCAAAATGCAACAGCATTACAAGATTTCTGTTTCATAGAGGCTTTGATGTTCTACCTATTATTCCAGTCTTTAGCACATATTTTATATTAGAATGCATTCCAGGAGGCATATGGCAATAGAAGTAGGTCAACAATTAACCAAATAACAGGAAGCAGCTCTGCAGAGCACACCCTTCAAAAAGCTCGCTCAATGAGCTGGCTCTTCAGAGTGTGTCCTTCAGTAAGGTTGGAGCTAACTGTTCCACAGGATTTTCCTTAAAGACACAAGGTCACCCAAGGCAAGTGATTTATGGACATGACAGTCTCTGAACAGTCATCCCAGAGTGTAAAAGCATCTGGGTCACATGTTGAGATGAAGAACAATCCACAGTCAAGCATGGGACATTGAATACCAGGAACCAGCTCCATTAATTTCCTCATCTTACATGTGAGCAGAGCCCATTCCACCATTAATCTGCTTCTACAGTTTCACAGGAAGAGAGCAGAGCCTTTGTAGAGTTCCAGGGAAGGATACCATCATTAAATAAAAGATTTAGCATCTCTCTGTCTGGATAACTCAACTCCATATTCTTGCACGGTTTGGGAGAAAAAATGGCTGATAGTAAGCCTTGCAAGTCAGTATCTGACTAAATTCATCATGTTCTGCTTTGTCATTGATCTCCTTGAGATACATGGATTTAACATCATCTGCTGAATCCAGTAGATGAAAAAGTCCATCATCATTGCTGATATCTACATTTGTTCCACCTTAATCTCACCAATTGCTTCCACTAAACATCACATTCTAAGCAACCACAAGATTTAAAGAGAAGTTTTTAGGATTGAGAAGCATCAGGCACCACAGAACAGAATCCATGAGTAACATGGAAGTTAGAAAAAGTTCTGATTCATATTATACTGTCAACAAAGCAGTAGAGATGGCCTGATCAAATTGTTTTTAAACAAATAAAAGGCAAACACTTGCCAGCAGTCTAATTGAAATGAAGTTTGTCACTGATATCCATCACATAACTGTTGCAATAATATGATAACTCAACAGCCACGAACCACAAAGCAGTGAAAACTTTACAAATTCAAAAAAGTCACCATCCACTATGTGACCACAACCAAATCTTGACACTTGGTGTATACGGATACTAATACTAATTTTCTGATACTCTCATAAAAAATGGATACAGTCTTTTATGTCTTTATCACAGTCTTTCTTCTGGACAGGATCTCTACAAAACAAAACATTCAGACATACTGAAGTCATTATTTACCCAAACAAATCTAACAATATAAAACCACCTCTCTACATCAGTGCCAGGGGTAGTCTTGTATTTCTCTGTTATTTCCAAAAGGAATGGTTGCTGTAACTATATATATATATATATATATATATATATATATATATATATATATATATATATATATATCTCAAGAGTTTCCCCATCTCCCCATCTAGGGTAGTTAATATATGACAGAAATAAAAGGCAAAAAAAAGCCTATGTCTAACAGACATTCTTTTGGTAGAGCCTTCATAACTGAGAACTCTACAAACAAATGTTTGTGAGGTGGGAACTCAGGTGCATCTTTCTGGAGGTGGATCCTGCTGGTTCACCAGATAATAATTCCATTTCCTAATTACAGGCACAGGAAATGATAAGGCATCCATGATGACTGAGAAAACAGTCAGTGTGTGTGATCATATGTCCCTGCAGATTGCTTTGTATCTTAAGCGACAGCTCCTTGCTGAAACAGGCTAACTCAGTGGAAGACTGCCAAGCATGCTGTGGTGAGATTATCATCTTAGTAGTTATTTATAATAAACTATCTTCAGCAAGTAGCACCTTTTTCAGTAGGAAAAAAGTCAAGGACAATGTATTTTCTTCACAGTACAGAGATGGTGTATGAGAAAATGTGCAGACAATATCTGGTGGCATTGTTCATTTGCATATGAAGAAGCACTTCTGATGAACATTCTTCCAACATGTTCTGTGAACTGTTCCAACAACACTAGGAAAAGCACAAAATTACCAGCCACAAGGTACAACTTGCAATGGAAATTTCATCGGTAATCAGAACAGAGTGGCCATGCTTTATTTCTTTTAAAAAAAAAATCTTTTCATTTGCCTGCATCCTTAATACTTCTGGTGATGAAACAGCCACATATGGCATATCCATGGAACCAAGAAGGAGTTCTGCCCTGAGAGGTGATGTGGTGATGTTTGAGTCTCATATAACTCCTCAGTGTTATTTATTTGCACGTGCACCTATGCAGAAGTGCCAGAGTCCCATAGCTCCAACCAAAAAATCTGAATAGGGCCAGTGGAGCATTTTTAAGGATGGAGTTACTGCAGAACAGAACAAACAGTCTTCACACACAAGCCATGTTTTATATGCATCCCCTCCTCCTATCACCAAACTGCAACTGGGAAAACATACCTGTGGGTTGACTACTCCCACACTCCCACTCCAGTTCTTAGGAACACATGAAGAAACTCATGCTTTTGCAGGACTGCCACAGAACAGCGTCTAAGACAAGGATTCATTCAAGGGGATCTGTAATATATTCTCTGAAGAGCCTGCTGAACAAGCAATGGAAATCATGAGGGCTCTAATTATGAAGTTCAGCTCTGCTGTGCCCATCAAGAAGCAAGCTCTGGTTTCCTTCCAGAGTTTCCTAGGCTGCAGCTACAGAAAGGTGTTTCCAAATGCTGTCGGTGAAAAAGAAGCCATAAACCAGTTGACCAGTGTGTGACTGAGCTGACAGAAGATACATCACCAGATTTTTAAAATCCATTTTAAGCTTATTTAGAAATCTTCCTTCTGCAGATTTAGACAGACGCATAGCAATATTTGGCTCCTCAAAAAAAAAAAAAATCCCAAACCCAAAAAACCCACCAAAAAAAAAAAAAACCAATCCCCACAACCAAACAATAGAAAAAAAAACAACCCAGGACAAAACAACACAGTGTTAGCCAAATAGGAAAAAGGTGTTCTAAAGGTGCATTTCTGGTAAAAAGAAATCAGGAACCGTTACAGTAGCTTTCTATAGTTTCTACATAATTATAGAGTTTCAAGGTCTACACAGTATCAGAGCATTTCATACCTCCTGCATTTCACAGCTGCAGATCAATGTTCTCAAATGGTTACAGCTTTTGAACAAACTGTCTCTGCACTAAAGCCGAAAGGATCTAGTGGAGCTTCATCTGAAGCTCAGGACTTGCATGACTGAACTCTTCTCCTTCTCCAGATGTGCACAGCCCTTCAGCCTCACTCCAGCCCCTTTTATAATCCATCAGACATGCTTTTGGAGTGCACTTCAGTACTTTATGTTTGGTTTGTTTTTTAAAAAAAGAAACGTACACACAAAACAACAAAAACCCCAAACACACAAAAACAAACCCAAGAAAAAATCCCCACAGGTTCAGAAAGAGAGGAAGAAATTTACTGGACTGAAGTTTCAAGATGACAAAGCAGAACGTAATTGTTTAATACGAAGTATGAAAGCAGCACAAAAGGACAAGATGCAGCGGCGGGGAGAAAAAAAAATCTCTTTGGGCTTCCTGCACTGGCATGAAATGGCTGCTTTCCTTCTTACTGCCAGCTCCCATGCTTCATGTTGACATTACACATCCTGTGCTGTAGATCCACCCCCATGCTGATGCTTGCCCAACAGAATTATCTCCTGCGTCACAGCAGTGGTAGCAGAACTGCTGGCTCTGCAGATCCGAGAGCACCATTTCAACGCCTAATACACGCAGCAGCTGGACACACTACCAGACACTCTGGGTTGGTTTGTGGCACTCTCAGTGCTGCACTGCTTTGCCTAACCTTCTGTTAGCCAGATGGCCTGTTCCCTCCCCTTGGGATCAAACCATTAAGTTTTACTTTATTAATCTCCACCAAAACGCAGGAACAGTTTGGAGCACTCATATCTGGTTTATCTCCAACAGGGTTGCTAAGATGAAAATGACCTAAAAATAACTAGAAACACTGCTTCACACCAACAGAGAACAAGACCTTTTGGAGTAAATATTTAAATGATCTGCCAGATGAACCACCACAGCAGCATGAGCCACATAGACAGGAACCTGTATTATGTACACACAGACAAAGTGTACACACTTCTGCCATTGTAAAAGGACTTAGGTTGCATTTTTTCTGATCCAAAACACTTTTGTTTTCAACAAGCCATCACCATATTAGTATCTACTGAAGCCAATCCCTTAATTAAGAGGAAAAAAAGGCTTCCAAAACCACCACAGTTAGTGATAGGACTCCAAAAGGCATGAACATCCACAGACAACACAGCAAGAGTAATGTTCTCATTAGAACATCTGCAAAGTCACATGAAATCATACTTCAGGGACATGCCAGCACTAATTGAAGTCAAAGCTGAGTATTTATAACATACATGCTCCTGCTGTCAAAATACAAAGAGTGAGAAAGAAAGAAGGAGCACATGAATGAAAGTGAAAGAATCATGTTATGCATATGCTTCCGCTGAATCTTGTAAATCTGCTACAGCCATGCCCTCACATGCAACCTCAAATGAGCATCTCATATATGTAGGTGGAAGCTGTTGAAAGTTAAGGGCATCCTCAATTCAAGATGCAATTTTCAAACGCCTCCCTGAAAAGCTCCACAAGAATTATCCATGCAGCTGAGGATCTGATCTTCAAATGTTTACTCACACAAGTAGCTGCAGTGAAAATCCAGAATCGGAGCACAGCAACAGTTCACATGAATGAGCTCTTAGAGCATAAGGGCTTTAGCTCCCATCATCTATTATCTACCAAATGCACTACAATAACTATGAAAATGCAGCAGTGGTGAGGTCTGACCTATTAAAAAGCCTTTGTTAACATTCCTAACAGTGGCAGTGAGCAGTTATAAAATAAATAAATACAGCGCAAATGCCTGCACACTGAAAAAAATCCCAGGAATGTAAGAAGAATCCTGTAGAATTTGCAGTTTTGCTGTCTTCCAAAGGAAATAGGAAGCAAATCCAGACGGAATCTAGCCATAATAAATCATTAAAATCTGTTCTTCATGGCTACCACCACAGTGCAGTGCTTCAAAAGCACAACTGGTTCACTGCTCAGATTGCTGCACACATGCATTTGTCTGAGGCTCGATCTTTTCAAGCTAAAGCTCCAAACATCTCCAGGCTGTGGTGTCAAACATGCTCAAAGAGGATGGCACTGCTACTACCCAACTTCCTACAAGTGACTAACTTCTGACATGGAAGGAGATCACAAACAGTCTTCTTCACACCACCTGGGCAGCTAAAATGTTCCTGTGGTCACCCATTACTAAAAGTCTTACTGAGACATGAATAACCCTCCAATCTGGATGTCAACAGATCAGCAGGTATTGCCTTCAGCTCATAAGCAGACTGCTTAATTCACCTATAAAGAGGATTAGATGTCTTCAGCACATCAAGGAAACAAGCATGAGAACAGGCGGTGTGACATTTTAGCTCCATCTATCTTTAAAATTTCCCCAAAGAGCAGGATTTTTTTTTAATGTCCCATTTAAGTTACTAACTCATCATCATATGACTGGCCTCCACTGCCATGACATACAAAACTTCAGTATATGGTGACAGGCCCCCTAGAAAGTCATTCCACAACCTGAAACATCATCTACCCTTCAAACACACTAAAAATAGATCCCTCACCCCCTTGAGGTCTCAGCAGCCCATCTGATATTACAGTACAGTATTAACAAACCTATGTAGACATGAATTCTTAAAATAAGTATCTTCAGAGATAAGACCAGAATACCAGCAAGCAAACTATATTCCTGTACACCACTGGTGAACCTGTGGAAGCTCTGAAGAACCATGGAGGGCAACATGAACATTCAGTGTTCATTTTGCAGGAGCACAACTCGTGCAACCTTTGGTCAACCTGCCTGACATCTTGCCAAGCAACTTCTGACTGCTCAAAAGATACTTTCTGAGTACAGCCTCAAGCAGTTTTATGTGGTTCCTTGGGAGAACAACACACTGAAAATGTTTTGTCTTCTTTCCTGCATTCCCTGCCCCACGGTGGAAGGAGAGCAGCACACTGGTAGAGGGAATGGAAAGGAAAGCTCATTGTAGTATTTTTATCACCCCGGCAATTTGATGATTTTAAAATAATTCAGGTTTACTCATTTATCCATGCAAAGACCCAAACATACTGACTCATTCTCTCAGTAGCCCCAGTAATACAGTTACATCTTTGGAGCCAGAGATTTCAGGTCTCACATAGGCAGGGGTGGTCTGGCAGGAGAAACCTGCATGCTCTTGAACAACAGCTTCTTCTCAACCTACTAGGATGGAAACACACCAGGAGCCACTGAAGGGTTACACACACACCCTGCAAGGCAGAGCATGGCCTTGGGTCACATTTACCTACACAAGGGCTGCGGGAGTGCTCCTCTGCCCAGCCCTGGTGCTGTTGCACACTGGCTGTTTCACACCAGATGCTTGATCACAGACAAGAGGACTTGGCCTCTGCATGACCTGACAGAGCTGAAAGCCGATATGCTTTCTCCCCACTGCCTGCCCCCAGCAAAGATAAAAGGTCATTTAGACCAAAAGGAACCTGTCCACACTGACTTCAAGTTACATTATTCAACTTTTGGGATGCACTCCTGGCCAGGAACCCAAACCCTTTCTCTCAGGGCTGCGAGCCACAGCCATATGACAGGGCAGGAACAATTCAGCAGACAAGGAGCTAATTAACCAGGCTGAGAGCTGTCTGGCTGCTCTCAATTTTCCATCAGCCATTTGTTACATTTTTTACACTTTTCAAGTTATTTAGCTGAGCATGATAGAAGCAAGGCTTCCTTCAGAGCTCACCAGCCTTGGAGATCCCACATCCTGCAGCCTGAGTCACCCAGCTGTAGACAAAAGGGAGGGGAAAAATTGAAATGCAAAATCAGAGCTCCCAACCAAATACAGAGAGAAATAATTCCAAATTTGTTCACATCGTCATTTTATTTATTTATTTATTTATTTGTCTTGATGGTGCCACTTGTCTCACAGCACAGCACAGAGAAAGGCAAGAAGATTGTCCACTGCCTTCCAAACTTTGCTGCATCACCAACTAAGTAGGTACTGTATATATATATATATATATATATATTTTTTTTTTATATATATATATATATTTGTTCATACTCACCACAAGCAACAATACACTTGAGAAAACATGCTCAGTCAGAATTACAACAGTGACACAGAAACAAGGCCAAGAGGAAGAGCAGCTCTGGTCCAGTCCCACACACCAGAACCATTGACATAAGAAGGCTTTTATTTCCTTATCTTTCCTATCTCCTTAACACACACAGCATCAGAATCCAGCACCAGGGTCATAATTTACAACAGCCATGTTAAATCCTATTTTATGCCTATTTTTCTGGGTATACATGGTTGATGGAATAAAAAAAAAAAAAATTAAAAGCAAGATTTCAGCAATTCTTTGCAAATGGACAGCAATTCTTTGGTCTCCTTTCTTTTTGGTCAGAGACCCAAATACCCTTACAAACAACCACACAGCCCACAAATCTAACTGAGTGTGACTAGGACTGAAGAATCCAAGTCTGAGTTAAAATAAATAAACATCCATAGGCCTCTTAAGCTCTCTCCAGAAGCAGTTTGTTAAACTAGAGATGAGTACTCATCCTTGACTCACTGCATCCCCCTCAAGACCAGCATTCCCCTAGATATTCCAAGTTTAGCCCACTTAATTTATCACTTCATTTAATAAAAACATGACAATTTTAAAATTTAAAAAAAAAAAAAAGGTAAATTGCAAAAATGTTAAACAGTCACCACTGATATAAACCACCTCTACGAATCCCTCTGGAATTTCTGACCTCAGCTGTCCATTTAATATCAACAAGGTATCAACAAGAGGAAGGCAGAAATAATAATAATAAAAAAGCCCCAACAAACAAAAAAGACACCAAACAAACAAACAAACAAACCCCAACCCTT
This sequence comes from Erithacus rubecula, assembly GCF_903797595.1. Taxonomy (NCBI): domain Eukaryota; kingdom Metazoa; phylum Chordata; class Aves; order Passeriformes; family Muscicapidae; genus Erithacus; species Erithacus rubecula. The sequence continues at coordinate 578,589 of NW_027635539.1, read as the reverse complement.
TTCAGCTTCATCAGCCAGCTGAATTCTGACTTTTGGACCACAGCAAGGCCTTTATTAATGATCCCTTTCCCAGCTGCACACTCAAATTCTCCAGCAAGTCAGCCATTAGAAGATAAATGAACCACCCTCGATCATGCTGGACCAAAATCTTCCAGCACAAGTAGTCTCTCCTTAGCTTTACTGTTTATTTGACAAGTAGGGGGACAAAATTTAAAACCATATTCTTGCTGGAGCACAGGCTCCAAGTGCGACATTCCCTCAATTCTGATCTTTTCTTTGGAGAGGTCTGGGGACAATGTGTGGGAAGAAAGTGTTCGCCTGGCTCCTGTGATAAGTGGCCATTGTGTTTTGAAGCATTTGCATGACAACAGCCCAACCCGGGATGACCCATCTTCTTCCCAAAAGGAATATCCTGTGATGCCTTCTTTCCACAGCCACTGATACCGCCCCAAGCCACTGTTTGAACCTAAGAGCTGCAGGCGGAAAGGAAGGGTTTGCTCATCCCAGCAATGCAAAAGAAGCCCCCTTTGTCCTACCAGCCACGGAAACACTGACCACATGTGCATCAGAAGATTCCATTTTTAGCATCTTCCAAAACAAAGTCTTCTCTTTCACATTATCACGAGCACACTGAATCCTCAGTCTTCCTATATCATTCTCTGCAATGTCTGCTTTGTTTTGTCCTGAAAATTCATTCTCCTGCCTCTCTACTCCATGCCACTGCTCTATTAGCAGCAAGTTTCCACTGCACATAATTATGGCATGTCTTAGCCTACTTTTTTTCTGTTTGCTGAATAGCTCTGCCTATTTTCTACTTGTGCTGATGCTACCATTTACTTTTCCTGATGCTCTAATCCTTGTATCCTTTGAAGGTCTGACTTCCTCCACGCCATGACAGCAGCTGGGGCTCTCAGGCCCCTTTCCAGACCTTTTTAATAGCAACAGTAATGCCACTCTGATGAACATCCCACTTCCTAATCTTCAGGTTGCAGAGAAAGCATCTGTAACAAGTGCTGCAAATAACACCATCCAGGGCTGCTGAGCACCCATTATCTAAATAACTATCAAGTTATTAATTGCATATTCCTGGAACTGGATGGAAAAGGAAAAACACTGTCACATAATGCAAGCACTTAGCTTCTTCACACATAATCCCAATTAGAAGGTCTTATTTTCCACCAGGAAGTAACAAGTGACACACTTCAAGAACTGAATTGTTAATTTAACTGGTTCAAAACTAATAGAAGTAGCCCAGCGAATCAAGTGCTTTTTCAGAATTATTTGTCCTCAACACACACTGGCCTTGCAATGATTGCTACCTTAATAAGCTCTAAATAAGTCCTTCCTAATCACTCATGACATTGATGCTGTGCATAACCTCTCTTTATGCTGACACTATTAGACAAGTATTCTTAAAGAAACTGCATTTTACTCCACTCAAGAACAAATCCTGAACATTCCGAGATCTTCTATCTCCATCTTCCTTCAACTACCACCTGAACACAACTTAATTGCTTTTCCTGATGTATCTTACCATCTTCTACCTAAGAAGATGCTTTTAGCCCAAACCAAAACCCAACTGTATCCCCCCTAGAGAGCAGCTGTGGAGGTCCATAATTATACCACAAAAACCAGCCAAAAACAAATTAGACTTTTGATCAAGGCAAAATACATTTGTGTTGTACTGCTGCTTGATCTCAGACTGATGTTCTGATAACCAGTGTACCTCAAAAATAGCTACAAAGCAGTCAAAACCAAGATGAGGAAAAGCTCTTCCCCAAACACTGCTTAAAGTTCCTTCAAGTAGTGATTAGGCCAGGATATTTTGAGGTACTGCAGTAACATATGTTGCCTGAAGCTGACCAAAACAATTGCACCAAGATCTTCAACTCCCAGAGAGCTGAAAAGAGCCCAAAGGAAAAGAAATTATATTGTATTTAAGATTGTGTTCAACAGTAAGACACCAAACACACAGGCTCCTCTTTCCTCATCTCAAACTCTCTCCTCTTCCTCAAATCCCTTCAGAGACACATTTGTGCTGCAACCTCTGGCACAGCTTAATAGAGCTTGGGAGATGAGGGGAAGACTTTTTAGATCTTTGGTATTGTTTTTAACTTTAAAAGAACAAAATGGAACAGAACACAAAAACTCTCTCACATGACTTTGTATTAATCTATGTGTTGAACTTCCCAAACAAAAGCTGAAAGCAGAAGAATACTTCCAAAACTCAGGACATAAATGAAGACCACTTCTATTAAACCTGGACCTCTAAGTTTGGAAACTTCTACTAAAGACCTTTTTCTTTTTTGCTACAACCAACAAGATAATTATCATAAGTCAATCTATCTCCCTTCCTCCCCCCTTTTCTTCTTTCAGCACTGGCACACAAACCATGCTATTTTAACTTCTTTCCTGTTCTCCCAGTTCTTCTGGAACATTTTATTTTCAACAGTCAACTCATTTGGAGAAGTGCCATGCTGAAGTTCAACCGTGTACAATGTTAACTGTGTCTCTGCCAGCAGCTGAGGACTTGCATCACACCACCTTCTCCAGCACCTCTTGATTAAACAATTTGAGTTCCTCTCTCTGAGAAGTTAGCAGATGTTTAAGCAACCTCCATCCTCATCACTCTCATTTTTTTCTTCCCTCTCAAAAATTATTTTGACTCTCTGAAGAAAATGGAATTTCTCATCCTCTCTTCAACACTCAAGAGACTTCCTGCTCACCCCCTATGGGCCCATAGATAATTCTTGATTGTTTAGTACCCTAGAGTGAATCAACTGAAAAGCAAGCAGTCATTTGGACTGATAAAGTTCATCATCTCTGGTGAAGACAGCAATTAGAAGTTCATACTTGAACACGTCTTGGATCAAGTACGCAAGTTAAACAAATCATACAGTTCTGGCACTGGTAGCAGACCATATTCATCCAGAACAAGTTCATAAAATAGATAATCTACTTCAAAGTAGAACAATATCTGTTAAGAGTCAAAATAAGAGAAATATATGATGTTAAAGGAGTATTTCCACTATTTTTCTCCTACAATGGATTGGAAGTGTAACTTCCAATATAGATACAAGGAGACAAAGCACACAAAACAACATAGACATCTCAGTCTTTGTGGACCTTTCCTGATCTGTGGAAAAACAAGACCTCCTTCCTCCACCAGCAGCTTCTTCCAATCACTGTTTCACTGGGGACTTTTGCATTTGTCACTAAGTTTGCCTGGTGAAGCTTCAACATGGAACAATATTAGTTAATGAGTACACAGCTATTCACCAGTTTCACATTTCCAAGTCCTTTTTATGCAGTTTCTTACTTCAAAGCAGTGTTGTGCTGCTCATTTAAGGAAATTATCCACAACACCACACAGAGAAAGTGTTACAGTAAATTGAGGTAATCTCTGTTTATACTGTAACTCCATACATGTTGTTTGGAATAATAGGAAAACCCAAAAGGAAATGCTGATTTACACTGGGTTTCTGGGAATTCCAGCTTTCAAGAGACATCTTTGGAGCTCTTCTGAAGAGCCTCAAACTGTAAGTTGTACTATTATAAGACTTAAGTTCTTCCCATTTCCTTTTTAAGGCTAAAATTAAACTTGCCCATTCCTTGGGGCCCAGAGGAACATCTGCCAGATGTCCAGACATCTATGATGAACAATAGTCATCTACTTGTCAACTCTCTTTTTAATCATCCTTTTATCGGACTTCATAAAAGTCAATCCTCTTTTAAGTCAAAATGCACAATGCTAACAAATTTACTATAAAGAGTACTAGATTGGAATGATTTTTTTTTTTTCTATTTCCACTTGCAGTTTCCCTGCTTTCTCTTTCCAGCACCCCATTATGTACTGGTATTCTTCACAGTCTAAGCATACACATTATTTTATTTTTAGTTTTCTTCTTGCAATAAAATAATTTTTTAATTATGGAAGGGAATTGTAAACATGACATCTCAAGTTTCTCATCAACACAACCCAGTGTGAAGCTAGTGGAAATGTAAAACAAAGTCAAATTATTATTTAAATATTTTCAAAGCAGTGGTCCATAGGCTATACCTAGTAGGTGTGAGAAAAAGAAAGATTTAAATACTGGAGAATAAACTACCAATGCTTATTCTTTCTATTAGAGATTGGACCAAAAAGAGGTTCTGTGTGCCCCAAACCAAAAGCAATTGAAAGCCATTGTCTGGATGAGGACATGAATGCCTAATTAGGAGAAACATTCATGTCACTACCATGGCATTAATTAAGATCATCTTTCTGGAGTTTCTTTAAAAACCAATGGGTTTGGGGGCTTTTTTTTTTTGCTTGTTTGTTTGGGGTTTTTTTTGGTTTTTTGTTTTTTGTTTTTTGTTTTGTTTTTTTTTTTTGTGGGGGCAGACTTGTGTTATTTTGGGATTTTATTTTTTAAAATAAAATTCTTCAGCTTCTATTTTAACAGCAAGGTGAGCTTTGGTCAATCTGATCAGACCCACAGCAAGAAGCATGATTAACAATATAATTCTCTGAAGATGTTTCAGTCTCATAGTGAGGAAACCCAGAAAAAAAACAACCAAAAAACCCCATTGAAACTACTGCAATGTTGTTTGGTTTTCTAGGGTGTATAGAAGATCTTGATCTGAAATCTCAGAGTGGTTCTTGGATTGCACATGCCACGTTCAAGGGCAGTGTGCCTGCAGGACATCCTGTTAGTGTCAGCACTGGGCTGGCCTCTCCAGAAGTAAGAGGAGATTCACAGCTCTGAACCACAAGCTCTCCATACAGTCCATATAGGGGATAAATATTTAGGATCTGACCCAAATAAGCCAAGATCAGTGAACAAATTTTCAATTTTTCTTCAATGGCTGATTTAAACCTGTGCAGAGACTGAAAAATGCATCAAAAAATATCATCTCAGGGAGGGAGAGAAACCCAAAAACACCACAAAAACAGCAAAAACAAACAAATAAACAAACATAACTCCAAAATCAAAAGCAGCTAGCCTCTCTTTTTGTCCAAATATGAGATTAAACATACCTGAAATGGTATGTTCCATGGCCTTCTTCAGAAAGATGGAGACAACCAGAGAATCTCAGTAATTTGGGTGACACATCAGCAACCAGAACTTAAGAAATGCACAGTTGATAAAGCAATATCCTTCCGAGGTATATTAGATTACACATTAAAACGTTTCTTCCACAGCAAAAATAAAACAAGGGCATTGATTTTAACCTCTGAGACGGATCTCAAGTTCATCACCCGTCATTGCAATCCTCAAATCCTTATGGTTTTTCTGCACATCTGGGAGTGTGTCCTGATTCAGATTCACTGGCCCCCCATCCTGCCACTTAACATCTGCCCGTAATTGTTCTTAAAACACCTCCCAGTAACCGATGCACGGACATCACTCACACCTTTCCATGGAGCTGTGCCTTCAAGCCCAGCAGCACTCCACCCCACTATCCCCCTCATGCATTTCAGGGATGCATTTTGAACTTTTTGAGGAACTGCATCCACTGTGCAAGCTGATGTGTGGATTCCAGTGGGTGGGAAAAGATCCGAGGCCCATTTTGGGTCCACTCAAAATTGCTTCAGATTAAAAGGTGGATTAAAAACAAAGCACACAGACTCCTGCTCAACCGTTATGTCGCTTTAAAGATCTCAGGTTTCCATAATGACATTAAAATCACAATAAGAATGTTGCTGTAGGTTTTCAGGAAAAAATAATATTTTATGACACGAAAAAGATAGCTGTGAAAACTGTTTTGCTTTTTACAAGAGGAATTATGTTTGTTATGATGCTCTGAGGAACCTACTAAAAGCTTGCCAGTATCACTTTAATGCAACCTAGTGACTGGGGAGAAATATTCCATCTTAATTTAAAACACATCCAAAAGAAGGAATGCTCTTGAAAATGAGATGTTAAAAATCCAAAAAATTAGGCATCATCACCTAGGAAAAAAAGAGACATTTCATGATACCCTCTGGAAGAACCTGAGCAGCCTCAAGCTGCATGCACTTACCCCAAATACTTTCAGAAATATAAAAATATATGCTTATATACACTATTGATTTGGCCAACTGATCAACCTCCAAAATCCTGTGGTCTTTAACCAAAGAAAAATATCTAGAAAGGTGACCTCCGCATGAAAGCATCAGAGAAAAAAGCCTGAGGATATGTTTCACTGTGTGAAGGAGAATCTGAGCAATTTCCTCCAATCCTCATTTCCTGATAGCATGAAGACAGCGAGAAGACCCATCACACTGTTGTGCATTGAAAAAATCTGAAGGGAAAATCTTAGGGGGAAAAATCATTATTAAGCCAGCTCCTGCCCAGCAAAGCCTCAAAACGTGGAGAGACATCCACAATGTTAGGAGCACTTCCCATCTCAGCTTTGTCTACTGTCTCTCTCCTCCATTTTCTGGTGGAGCTAGAGAACATGACATGGCTTACCTGACTCAGATCACAGCTCTCTGCCAAACTAGTCACTTCCTCTTAGACATGCAAGCAGCTTCATGAGACAAACAGACCCCCACAGATGCACACATAAAAGCAGGAGCAGAAAACACTCAAAACTTGGAGATCTTTCCCCCTCCAAACACCAGAAAAACAAATGAAACTTTTCCCTTTTTCTCCCCCAAAAAGAGGGAGGTGAAGGGAAGGGGGGGAGGAATCCTATCAGATCACAACTACATGAAGCTCCAGGAGGATCTCTCTGTGTGGAGAATAGAAACCACAATGCTGAGAGGAGCCGGGGGGCACGATGGGGGGAGGAGAAGGTTACTCCAGAAGACATAAAGAGCCTGTGGACTGTGTGTGTGCATGTGTGCGAGAGCGAGGAGAAGCTTTGTGTTGTGGAGCCTGGACTGGAACCAAAGCAGACAGCTTGCAAATGGAGGACAGGGAGATAAAGAAAGAGAAAGAGGGGGAGAGATAGGGAGAAACCTGTTCAGGGTGGGATGAGAAAGGGGCAGGGGAGAAAGAACCTTCTCCCTTGCCTGGTTTAAAGGTAGGGACACCGGGGAACTGAGCAAGTAGAAGTGGGCTCCTTCCCCTTCCTTTCTTCCCTTCTTGCTCTCTTTTCTCTCAAAGGAGAGCACAAGCGTGTGTAATGGCTCCTGCTCTCCAGCTGAACGCTGTCCTCCTCCAAGCCACCTCCTGCGGGCACCAGCAGCCCCCAGCCCCGACGCGGGGACCCCCGCATCCCAACTCCAGGAGAGCCGTGGAGGGGGCACCACCGCCGGGGCGAGGGACGGCGAGAGGGGACGAGCAGAAAGAGGAGGGGGAGACTGGCTGGGAGAAAGAAAGAAAGCAAGCAAGAAAGAAAGAAAGAATGCAAGAAAGAAAGAAAGAAAGCGAGAAAGAAAGAAAGAAAGCGAGAAAGAAAGAAAGAAAGAAAGAAAGAAATGAAGGAAGGAAGGAAGGAAGGAAGAAAGAAAGAAAGAAAGAAAGAAAGAGGTCACCCGGTTGCCTGGGTCGTGCCAGCACGGAGCTTTTCTCTCCTCCGTGTGTCTCCGTGTCTGATCCAAGTCCACACGCACAGCACCATCCAGACCTCGCACACACATACATATCCTCTCAAGCACCCCCCACCCCGAAAGCTCGGCTGGTATCTCACTTATCTCCCATAT